>NW_025944378.1:113003-177249 GCF_000764305.2 Hyalella azteca
GATTACAGTAGTGCATGCATTTATTGACATGATTACAGTAGTGCATGCATTTATTGACATGATTACAATAGTGCATGCATTTATTGACATGATTACAGTAGTGCATGCATTTATTGACATGATTACAGTAGTGCATGCATTTATTGACATAATTACATGCAGTGGTGCATGCATTTATTGACATAATTACAGTGGTGCATGCATTTATTGACATGATTACAATAGTGCATGCATTTATTGACCTGATTACAGTAGTGCATGCATTTATTGACATGATTACAATAGTGCATGCATTTATTGACATGATTACAGTAGTGTATGCATTTATTGACATGATTACAGTAGTGCATGCATTTATTGACATGATTACAATGGTGCATGAATTATAAATCACAATTAGTACGTTGGCCTGCGCTCCATGTTTCAGATTATGAGTAATGAAATGATAAGTGCTGATAACCATTACCAGCATTTTCAGTACTTTAAATTTTCGTTTTTTTTTTTCTGCGAGCATTGTTCTGCGAGAATAAAATGCACCGCATCGAACAAAAAAGTTAGTCAAAAGCTTAAATTGATTGTTTTGATGCTTTTAAGCTCGATGCAACCTGCTGTAATGTATATATATTGCAGACTTAAAACTCGTTTTGAAACTTGGGAAGCCTTTTATTACGCTGTGATATCAACTTCCTTGCTGCAAGACGCAGTGCAAGCTGGAGTAATAATTCAACTTAAGAAATTCTATCACTTCAAGACACCGCCATACACAGTCCAGCACTTAAGACGCATCGTGCATGGACGCCGAACCTCCGACGATTGCCCGGCCAACAAAAATCCGTCTCTGCCTTTGATCGGCGCACGGTGCACCATTCCAAGACGTCTCGTCATTTTTCTCTCATATCAGAATGGCACAAACGGCAGCGCAGACGCCATGTCTTCTCATGAAACTAGCTCGAGACTAGAGCAAAGCTTTCTGAGGATATTGTGTTACATTTTCTGTTTGTAATATTGGTGGTTATATGGTAACGGTTTATTGTAAAGTAATGTCTCTTGATCGGGTAATTTCTGAGATGATCTGCTAGGTAGATAGAATTGCGCAGCGCACACAACGAATTCTCGGCAGTTGTGAAACACTGTTTGATCGCAAACTTAATTCTGTGGGTAGCTGTTCAGACATCAGTGTATGACATCTTCCCCATTAGCTGAACCAACAAATTGCGCTATAATGTGGAGTCAAACTAAGCGATAGCGTGTGACGCCTATGCGTTGGCTCAAGTTATGTTATCTCTCTCTGCCCTCAACACAAATTGTATGTATCAATTATGTAACTAAATCACTAGAGCTGATCAGTTCGTTGACAAGATAAAGAATACATTTAGAAAAGAACAATTATTAGTGTGAGAGATTTAAACAACAGTTGCGATCATTGGAATCGAGGCCTTTTCACCTTCTGGTGGCTAATCTCAATTCTTGATAGTCACCAATCAACTTGGCACTTCGGACGCATTGTGAGGGAATGTAGTAGCAGGGCTGAATCCGAACGCACCCGGTATAAAATTATGAACAACCTGCTGCTATGTCTCTCCACAAACAATCATTCATAAGAGCCAACAAACCTTCAAATAAATTAAATTATGTTGACTCTTGACACACACAGAAAGACGGCAAACTTGAAGAAGGTTGCACTCTTTGTCCTTCTGAAAGGGTTTGAATGGGGATGAATAATTATCCGCGACTAACTCATTGTTTCGGTTTGAATGATTAAAATCTATAAAGACTGCCAGGATATCGATGAGTCGAAATTAGAGGAAGGTTTGCGAGAGCAGCACTCTTTCTTTAGTCTTCGTGTCGGCAGGCAGCACTCCTGAATGAAGACACTACAACTTTCATACTATGAAATAATTACTGATGAAAAATCGAATTTGAATGCTTAAAACAGTTGTGATTTATACCGACAGTGATAAAAAGTTATAATAATAACATTTGCTGATTAAATTTGTGAAGTGAGAAGATGACAAGAATATGTAATGAAAGCCTACCGGTACAGATGAAAATACACTTCACAAATGTTTCAACTCACGGAACTGTTGCATTAACTGATCACTTGACTGGTTCGTGAGATAAGAGTTCCACGACATCGAAGTTATGGAGACTCACCGGCTGGTGGTGCCGGTCGTAGAGTTCTTGCTGTGGCTCAGCGGCTTGTGTGTCCCGCGCTGCTCCGCTGCCGTCGCGTCGAGCGCCAAGACTTTGCCTCGAGATGACCACTTCACCAAGCAAGCTGAGACTAACTCATTCTCTACACCATGTTACTCGCTTGCTCTTCTCTGGGTTATGATGATCAACTTCCTTCAAGTATTTATATTTGTTTTTTTATCTGAATTTTGTATCGAGATAATCGAATACCGACATCCTGGAAACTCTGGCCAATTTGTGGATAGCTTCACCCACGCTCATATTTATAATAGTGAGTGTACTATTTCACAGAAATCGGAAAATGCATTTGAAGCTTGTGCGAAGATTGAAAAACTTGTCCATTACATTCGACCGGGTAGAGGATGGGCGATCTTATTGCAGAAAGTTTGTCAGTATGGCGGGGGTTTACGGCATTGTGGCGTTCAGTGGCTTGGCATATATGCTTTTCGTACCAACAACTATGAATATTTTGGTAGGTGCAAATATGACATTTCTTGGTTTGAGCCTCACTGTGATTTTATGCTCGTTTTACATAAGTATAACTATTGTCACAAGAACATACACGTTTCTCAACGAAAAAATTCAAGCCGCAACTGCTGCGGTGAGGAACAAAACTTGCGACGATCACACCAGCGGTTGTAACAGTCGCTGTCCGGAACGACGCGCTGGCCAAGCTGCGTTTGACGTCGACAAAGTAGATAATGTGTTACATGGGTTTGAAGAAAATTTAATATACATTCAGGATACCCTGGAACAGATACAATCCTTCTATTCTACCCCACTCCTGTTGGGAACTCTATACTTATGGCGAACGTAATTCTCGGCTTCTTTCTCCTTTTGAACGCTTTTATCAACAATGAGTTTAAGGTGCAATTTTGGTGTCTTACCGGCGTCTCGGTGTGGTCCCTCGCTGTTCTTCTTTTGATGCACAATAGCGCTGACCAAGTCAATTCTGCGGTGAGTTTATGCTGCTATAGAACTTGAAGAGAATGGTTAGAAATAAATTGGGTTAGTTAAGAAATTTACCTTACAAAAAGTATTCCGTAAATCTGAAACATCCCGATCACATTTTCAAAGATCAGTTGTACCGATCATATTTTTTTCAGATATTTTATACCGATCAGTCGCAAATAAATTCCAAATAATTTTGCATTGCCAAGCGTAACATATGATAGTTTACCCCCCCCCGGATAGGTTTGCTTTGTTCAGGGTTAAAATAACTCAATGTGAACATGAACGGTTTATCTCTTTGAATCTCTGTAAAATTTCAAAAACTTTTAAGAATATTTCTAGTGGCACATGCAATGACAACGTTAATAAAAACCAAGGTTTTACCGAACAAATTCCTTCTGAAGAATCCGAAATTATCAATCACTGAATAATTTGCGAAAAATGCCATAATTTCAATAATTCAATCACATGTCCTTGGGTTATTTATCGTGGATATCACATAGTCACACTTCGATCTGATTGTATTTAGGTATGCTTTAATGATTTTTTATTAATTACGTAATTATACTTCGCTTTCAGCGTCAGGATCTTGCCTGGCGTCTACGGAAGCTCCTCTGCGTTCTGCGCCCGCAAGAGGTCGCGACTTTTCAGGTACGAAAAGCTAGAATGGGACAAGAAGTGCAAAACGAGTTAATTGTACGGAAACGCCTACTTTTGGAGAAGAAAGTCTGTACTGAATTTCACTTACTACATATAACTAAAATCTAAATTTTCCTAAGCCGGATTTTTGAAGTGCAGTTATATCTCAGGTGTGAATTGAAATATTTTCTATTTAATCATCTTTGATCAGTACCGTAAGTTCACAATTTATCTTAAATGCCCTTGAATATATCGACATTTGAGTCGGTGAATTTTGTTGTTATGCAGCCGACGGTCTGGCGAGCGCTGGCCATCATCGCTGAGCCGTTCCAGTTCTCCATGGCAGGCTTCTCCGGCATCGGCCGCGGGGCGCTCACGAATGTGAGCAATTCACAATTTCGGAAAAAAATTAAAATTTTGAAATTTTTAAAATTCAAGTCATGAATTCGGTAATTCGGGATTTCGAATTTTCGCTTAATTGGTTCCGCTAAAATGGACTGAGTTATTTGCAAGGATTTCACTTTTTTGTTAAAAATTTTCTAAAAATTTTACCGTCTTAAAGCGATTTTAAAAGCGATTGTTTTTTTCTCCACGTGGATCACATTTAGGCGCAGACGGTGGCGTTCACCGTGTCGTACGTGATCGTGGCGCTGCAGTTCCAGAACCCTCAGCTTTCTGTGCCGCCAGAACCTCGGAGGGACTCATCAGCACTGAACTAGTGGAGGCTGATGGCTGAGGGAAGGCTGACATATGAGGGTAGGCTGATGTATGGAGGAAGGCTGATAGCTGAGGGAAGGTTTATGTCCTAGGGTAGGCCAATGTTTGAGGGAAGGCTGATGTCCGCGGGAAGGCTGATGTCTAAGTGAAGGCTGATGACTGGGGGAAGGCTGATGTCTGAAAGAAGGCTGATGTATGAGGGCAGGCTGATGTCTGAGGGAAGGCTGATGTTCGATGGGAAGGCTGATTTCTGAGGGAAGGCTGATGTCTGAGAGAAGGCTGAAGCATGGGGGTAGGCTGATGTCCGTGAGAAAGAGGTCGTCTGATGGAGGCCGATGCCTGCGGTATGCCCGATGGCTTAGTTAAAGCTGAAGACTGATGATTGAGGGGAGTATCTGAAGTAAGACTGATGTTTGAAGGGAGTAACTGAAGTAAGACTGATGTTTGACGGGAGTATCTGAAGTAAGACTGATGTTTGAAGGGAGTAACTGAAGTAAGACTGATGTTTGAAGGGAGTAACTGAAGTAAGACTGATGTTTGAAGGGAGTAACTGAAGTAAGACTGATGTTTGACGGGAGTATCTGAAGTGAGACTGATGTTTAAGTAAGACTGATGTTTGAAGGGAGTATCTGAAGTAAGACTGATGTTTAACGGGAGTATCTGAAGTGAGACTGATGTTTTAGTAAGACTGATGTTTGAGAGAGTGTCTGAAGTAAGGCTGATGTTTAAGTAAGACTGATGTTTGAGGGGAGTATCTGGAGTATGACTGATGTTTAAGAAAGATTGATGTTTGAAGGCAGTTTCTGAAGTAAGTCTGACGATTAAGTATGACTGATGTTTAAGGGGAGTATCTGAAGTAGGACCGATGTTTGATGAGAGTATCTGATGTAAGACTGATGTTTCTTAAGTGAGACTGATGTTCCTGAAGTCAGATTATGTTTCTGAAGTAAGACCGATATTTAAAGGGAGATCAGTGTCTAATATTATTTATATGAATCAATTCATAAAAAAAAACTTCAAAATTAATATCACGACACTCTAGAAATGTCATGATGAGTTTGGGAAAATGCCGGGAAGGAAGTTATAAAGTCAGAAATAAAAAATGTTAGATGTATCGTCATTCTTAGCATCTTTTGTAGAAGACAATATCTATCAATGCTGGGCAGTTGAAGTTTTGGTAAATAACATGCGTGTCATGCGAGCTATGCGTACCGAGCGCAATATATCTGTAAGCTTGAAAATCTTGCATTTCTCTGCTAGAAGACATTTGCACCACAACTTACAAAGGCACAAAAATTCTCCCTGTTCTAGAGACGATGCGCTAACATCAGTCTAATGAAGCCTCATAGAGATAATGGAAAAATAGTTTCCAGAAATCACCAGCCATTGCTTTTTTCTTTTAATTTAAATGTGAGCTCGCTGAACAATATTCTTTCTCTGTGGCATCGGCTGCGGCGACCTCACCAACGTTGCCTGCCCAGCGTAAGAAGAGGGAAAATTCATCTTACCATTTTAGGGCACCATTCCAGTGACTATTTATTTTCACTTTAAATGTTGAAAAAGTTCATGTTTCATAATAATTTGTCAGTATTAATTGTCATTAGGATAATTTCAACGCAGCTCACCTCTAGTATTGACGATTAAATTAATATGTAGAGGGCGGGGTTGATTATTAACCTAATTCGACAGTTTTTTCTTTGTTTTTATGTACATAAGGCACATATGGAATAGAATGTAAACTTCCTATGAAGTTTTGGTACGAATCGTAACTCAATTGAGCTTGGTCGAGTGAAGTTGCTGTGATATGGGACAGCGGGGAGAAGAGAAGCCTGAAGTTTCAGATAGAAACTTATACAACTTAAGTTTCAGGTTGAAACTGCACTTATAGAACTAAAGTTTCAGATTGAAACTATACTTATACAACTGAAGTTTCAGATTGAAATTATACTTATAAAACTGAAGTTTCAGATTGACACTTATACAACTTAAAAAATTTCAGATTGAAACTATACTTAAATACTTATACAACTGAAGTTTCAGATTGAAATTATACTTATACAACTGAAGTTTCAGATTGACACTTACACAACTTAAGTTTCAGATTGAAACTGCACTTATAGAACTAAAGTTTCAGATTGAAACTATACTTATACAACTGAAGTTTCTGATTGAAATTATACTTATACAACTGAAGTTTCAGATTGACACTTATACAACTTAAAGTTTCAGATTGAAACTGCACTTATAGAACTATAGTTTCTGATTGAAACTACACTTAAATAACTGAAGTTTCAGATTGAAACTGCACTTATACATCATGAGCTTCAGATTGAAACTGCACTTATACATCATGAGCTTCAGATTGAAACTACACTTATACAACTTAAGGTTCAGATTGGAACTGCACATATAGAACTTAAGTTTCAGATTGAAAGTGCACTTATACAACTTGAGTTTCAGATTGAAACTGCGCCTATAGAACTTAAGTTTCAGATGGGAACTGCACTTATAGAACTTAAGTTTCAGATTTGAACTGCACATATGCAACTTGAGTTTCAGATTGAAACTGCACTTGTACAACTTAAGTTTCAGACTCATACTTGAGACATTAAGACAGATGACAGGCTTATATAAATCTATACATCAAACACGTAAGATTGTAGACGATGCAAAAATACGTTAGACTTGTGTATTGGTGTTTAAAGTGTGTGTTTTTCAAATGCTATTTAAACAGAAGAAAACATTAATTCCTATCAACAGTTTATGCGAACCTGGTGGTGCCTCAAAAATGTCATTTTATAGAAATTCATTGAGATTAGCGCACCTTATACCTTATTCTACCAAAATTTTCGCCCGATAAAGTTCGGACACAAATGTATATTTACCAATATCATCATTCCTTTATTCATTTCATAACATTATTGTCCTGTTAAGTTACCTTCTTAGATAAATAGCAACCTGATCACGCTATGTATTGTGAGTAATGAAACAATTTTATTCGAGATAATGTTCACTAACCTTCTATCATGACCTTATCCTCCTACGCTATGTGACCGTTACGCTGCCCTTATACAACTTTAAATTGAATATCTTGCGCTTCGTCGTATATTTCCAGTGAGTGAACAATGTTTTTATCGTCTTCCGTAATAAGTTGAGATGCAAAGAGAAATCTTGTGTTTTCTGCCTGATAAAAGTTCTAATAATATGATATTTTACATTAACAATGTCTTGGCCGATTGCTTGGACCTTATTAATGCTAATAATATGGGCAAAGCACCTTAAGGCCCGTTTACACTATGGGCAACGATAAGGCCGGTGAGGCGCGTGTTAAGCGCTTGCTGCAGCGCCAGACGACCACAACCGTTTACACTTTCTTTTATTTTTGTACGCGATAACTTGCGACCGCGCGATTTGAAGATTAGTTTCCAGTTAGACGTCAGTGAGGATGGATGTTTCGAATTTGAGCTCTGGGCCATAGTCCTCGGGTGTGCTACTGTTAAGAAAAGATGTAGGCGTCGCTGTATTTGGGTGAAAAAATTGTTGCAAAGAATTGTTGAAAAATTGTTGCTCACACAATTACATTTCCAAAGAATTATCGGTCGAAAGTGCATCATCAGACTTTCAGAATTATTCTAGACTGCCAGTGGATTTGTTTGACAGTCTGCTAAAAAAATACCGTCCTGCCGCACATCCAGAAGCAGGATGATGGAATTGCGATGAAATTCATTTGGAATGGAATTCATTTCACGATGGAATTGCGAACGCAACGTATGAATTTTCGGTAATGGTGACTTGTACACAGAAGTTTCTGGAAACTTCAACTAATTTCACCAGAGCTTGTTAGTTTGCATTTCGATTTTTATACTCTGACTGATATCTCCACAGGCATTCATGGTCTCAATTAAGATCAATTAGTCTCTCTACTAGATGGTGCATCCAAACGAGTGTGGTGTTAGTTGAAATATTCTTGTTAAGTACCATCGTACACAAACAACCTCACTAGACCACAGACAGCCGTCTACTGAATGCAGCGCTTGTGTTGCATGAGGCAGGGTGACTGTGAATCGCTAGCTTGTCAACGCTTTGCTGCCCGCCTGAAGCGCATGTAGACTATGGCCAGAGGGGCGGTGAGACGCTTGACGCCCGTGTGTTGCCCCTATTGTAAACGGGCCTTTAGACATTTAACAATTCCCGTTAGCTTTGATCCAAAAAAGGTTTACTTACTACCAAGACTTTCTAGCGAAAATATGCGTATTAATTTAACCTCCAGTATTGTGTCTACATATGCTTAGGACATAGATTAGCAATCATAGGAAAATGATGTATCCAATGCGCTTTTTGTGTTTATGTTTTCTCTAGGCCTAAATTCAATGAAAAATTGGAACCTCTTCCCTAGGTATAATGATTTTTCCACTATCATGTTTCGTCCCATTTCTTTGCGCGATATTCAGTAGAATGAAAACAATTTTTCTCTTTCAACCAGGTTATACCGAGCGTCTATGGCAGTTTGTTGCTCATGACAGCGCTTCACCAATCATTTTGACTTGTGTGTGCACCCCCCCCCCCCCCCCGAGTGTAAACATCTAATTTCAACACAACCAAAAATTACTCGTCACTTATTCTTCTAGGATATTGCCGAGAATGTGTTTTAGGATTAGTGCACCATTTCTCTGTAGAGTAATGAACACTTAACGTAATCAATAGAGTACCACACTAGTATATGATAACCGTCATGCACGGAGCCGGTCTATAAACGCATCTTGATAATTAGCATCGTATTATTGCCCGGCCAGTAAGTCTCATAACTTTACATTGCTGCTCACGACTACCGACAGGCAATACAATGTTATCAATGATAGTACAGCAAACAAGTTACTCCAAGAGGAAAAATAACAAGCAAGTTCATTCACTTCCTCCACTTAGGATCCTTTATAGTAGCAATTAAACAAAGGAGATTGCCAAGAAATGAATCGATCTGGGTTCTTAACACACGAAGAGCAAACTAATTTAAAGGACACTTATTCATGATTTCTCTGTTCGGGAATGAATGGAGTTGTGTATTTTTCTTTTAAGCAATCTCATTGTCCTCAAATTGATTGACAAACAACCGCGGGTCATTACGATGCGTCGGTTTTTAGATCCAAGTAGTCGGTCTTTCTTCAGTCATCGCAACAGCAGCCAGCGTCCCTCCCACATCTCAACGCGTCCTACTGAACACTTACAAGAACCACCAAGAAGCGGAAAGTATCCGCTAAGAATTGTTGCGGTCGTTACAGGTAGCCTAACTCAAATACAGTAATTCTATTACTTCGATTTATGAACGTCAAGAAGCAGAACGATCACTCTGAAAAGAAGTATTTCGATTCATATTAATCTATTTCCCTTACATTCAGTCTCCAGTTTAACTCAATAATTAAACTGCTTCGTAAGACAAGGTTTCACTGACATCGAAGAGATGGAGACTCACTGCATGGTGGTGCCGGTCGTGGAGTTCCTGCTGTGGTTCTGCGGCTTGTATGTCTCGCGGTGCTCCGCTGACGACGCGTCGAGCGCCCAGACTTTGCCTCGAGATGTCAGCTTCATAAAGAAAGCTTCGAACAGGTCATTCTTCATACCAAGTTATTCACTTGCTGTTCTCTGGGTGTGCATAGTTAATTTACTACATACTTGTATGCTGGTGCTGGCCCCGACTGTTTCTGTGAGCAACTCAGAAGTAAACTCGCTGGACCTCATGGAGATATCATGGAAAACTGCGCCTATGCTCTTTATGATTCTTATAAGTTTATTGTTTCACAACATCAGAAAGACGTTTATAAAGCTTGTGAGAGGTTTGAAATACTTGTTGAAAACATTCGGCAGAGCCAATGATGGGAATTTTTATGTCAGAAAGTTACTCGGTATGGCTGGAATTTATGTCATCATGATGTGCAGCGTCTTCATCGAGATGTATTCAATGCCTTCAAGGACGAGTGTGATGATCAAAGTTGAATTATTATTTCTTGGTTTCAGTTTCACTGTCTTCTTGTGCTCATTTTGCATAATTTAAACATTTTAAAGAGGTCATACATTCTTTTCAATGAAAAAGTTCAGGCCGAAATAGTTTTCTTGAGGAGTAAAATTTTATGCGATTTTCCGCGCAGCTTTCACAGCCACAACCTTCATTCGCTGGATGCGTATTCAAAAGAAAATATTCCATTACATGACCTAGAAGGATATATGGTCAACATTCAGGATATTTTGGAACAGTTGCAAACATGCTATTCTTACCCGCTCTTGGTGGGAAACCTCATACTCGCTGCAAACGTGATTCTTGGGTTCTTCATCGTCTTGGACTCGGGCATTAAGAACAAAGTTCCGGCGTACGCGTGGTCCTTTACAGGAATCTCGATGTGGTCCCTCGCAATACTTCTTTGGGTGCACACGGTTGCCGACGACGTTAATTCAGCGGTAAGTGGAATTGAAATTGGGGTAGAGATGAGGATAAGAGTTAAATTTGTATCGAACTACGCATTCGAATATGTGCCAGCCACGGTTCTTGTTCAAGTTATTTCAGGTACTCCAATTCTAAATCAATTACTGCATAAAGAAATGAAAAATAAGTAAAAACCCTTAAATTTAAATTTAAAATAAAGAAGCAGTAAATTTAAAATTTTGAATTTTATTATGTCACAACCCCCCAACCTTTATTTTGCAAAGCGAAATACATGATCGAAACTCGTATATTCGATTTGAACTACATAGATTTCAGAAGTTGCTTGTCCATTCTCGGAGTTAGCAACATTTCCGGTACGCAAACCTTGATTTTATGGAGAAGAATTAAAATAAACACATATTTTCCCGCTGTTTTCTATAGCTTATGTATTTTAAGCAGCGAAGTTAACATTGCACTTGGTAATTCATAACTATACCCAAGATCGTCGATGACTGGATCAGGCCATCTATCACCATGCAGATTATTGATGATTTAAATCCCTTACGTGAAGCCGAATCAAGGATCTTCGTAGATCCTGCGTAGATCATATCTTCTCTATTTAAGTGACAGATCCTTAATTGATATCAGAGAACAATCATTTGGTCAAACCCCTCATTGGTTGACATCAAAACAATTTTCGCGGCGATGCATTAATTTTACTTCATTTCCAGCGTCAGAGTCTGGCCTGGAGTCTTCGGAAGCTTCTGCGCGCACAACGCCCTCGAGGGCATTCATGTGGGATGGCACGTCGAAGATCAAGCTTGTGATAAAAAATATTCTGCTTTGAACTCATGGACTAATATGAAACTGGACTTAAAATTGTTTATTATTGATGAAAGATTTTCCTATTCAGAATAATACTCAATAATGGAATGAAACAACGTGATTGGGGGAAATTAATTTTGGAAAAAATTTTACTCGACTTATTTAAGTGTATAATATTTATTATACTGGATTGCGTACATTTCAAGAATTAAAAATCTATCCCAAACTGTAGTGTGAAACTTTGCAATCAGACAATGTCACGTCTGTACGCAAACAGAGAACCAATAATCTTTCCCGTTTGTAGTTATTAAATTAAAATAATAAAATTCGAGACGATAAGATGAGTTCTGCCATTACAGTCGACGGTCTGGCGAGCGCTGGCCATCATCGCTGAGCCGTTCCAGTTCTCCATGGGCAGGCTTCTCCGGCATCGGCCGCGGGGCTCTCACGAATGTGAGATTTTCATGAATTCCGAAAGATTTCAAATTTATTTTGTTAAATAATGCGCAGTTTGAATTATGTACGATATTATTTTATTACGATATTTGAACGGGATTTAAATTTGTTTAGTGTTGGAAGACAGAGTTAAAGTAAATATCCAGATGGCATGTAATTTGCATTTCAGGCTTCACTCAATATTTTACTAAATGTTTAAATTCCTGACGTGAATTTTATGTTGGCGCAGACGGTGGCGTTCACCGTGTCGTACGTGATCGTGGCGCTGCAGTTCCAGAACCCTCAGCTTTCTGTGCCGCCAGAACCTCGGAGGGACTCATCAGGACTGAACTAGTGGAGGCTGACATATCAGAACAGAATGAAATGAAATAAAAAAAAACGACCACCAGATTTCTCATTACGAAAGCCATCTTGTGAATTTTGCAATTTCGTCTAGATTGCTGGGGATTTTTCTGCCAATATTGTCTCTCCATTGTTGGAGAAATAACCTCTACATATTTTTTTTATTATATTTCGTGTTAACCCTACTTAAACACTAAGCTAAAGTCAGCTCCCACTCTGGTGTTAATCTAATTTGCACACAGTAATTTTTCAAGTGGAATATAAAGAAAAAACTCGAAAAAATTATTCAATTATATATACATACCGTATAGCTTCATTTTTTGCACCTATAGCTTCATTTTTGATAAAAATTTTTTGTTCGAATCAACTGAAAAATTTTAATACGAGCATGAAAAATTAGTCATAACTATAAGCAACAGTCAAGTCTATGAAATAAATCGAGGGAGCAATGATAAATGAGGGGAGAAAAGTCAATTGACTGTTGTCGTGCAACATGTTGAAATTTTGATTCATGCGATGGACTATCATAACATAGACTCTCTTATTCAACGTAATAAACGAAGGTTACTAATTAAATATTTCAACCCTCGGTTTATTAGCTTCATAGATATTATGAAACCAGGAAATTTTCTCAATTGATTTTCACAAATAATTAATCGGTTATTTTTTCGATAGCATGTTATTTTAAATGCAGGATTTGTTTCCCAAGCAAGCTAGCATTACCAGCCTGTAAATTATTGTGTACACGCAGTAGTGAAAGACGCACGTTTCAGTTAAAATATTATTCTGAAGTGAAAAGTCTATATCTTTATGTGGACGAAGAAAATACTATAAATGAATATTTTACACGCCTCTCTACAACTCTAACTAAAAAAAATGAACTTCGATGTCCAACAAATTCGAAAAATATTTGATTTGAATTTTACTTCAAATATTTAGGTACAATGACAGTTAAATAGGCTTACTTGTTTCAAAATAAGGCAATTAACCAAAAACGGCCCCAAACAAAGTTGGATCTGAACCAAAGTCGAGAAATATATTTATTTTAAACCTGTGCAGTAGCTGTAAAATTTCAGGTATATGGGTTTAGTTGTTTCATAATCAGGCCACTAACCGAAAACTGCCCCAAAAGAATTGAATTCAACCAAAATTTAATTAAAAATATGGTAATTTATTTCCTTTGCATTGGCTGTAATAATTTCGGTTTTTGTTGTTTCCGATTTAGGTAATTTACAGGCAAATGCCACGAATTAATTTGGATCTCGATAAATATTCTAATATTGCACCTTCGCACTGGCTGTGATCATTGAGGTAAGTGGGCTTAGTTATTTCGAAATACTCAATTAACAAATAACTGGCACATATGCTCACGGATCTCAACCAAACTCAGAAAATGTGCGACTTTCATACCTGCACAGTGGCTGGATCAATTTTGGCTATGTGAGTTTAATCGGTTCTGAATTATATGATAAACTCCGCAAACAAACTGTGACCTCCACCAAACTCGAGAAATATATAATTTTTTTACTTGCATAGCGCCCGTAATAATCTCAAGTTTGAGAAAATCAATGTTTTCTAATCAGTTAATTTTAGCGTAAGTCACCAAAAAATATGTCGATTGTTGAAAAAACGCCATTATATAGTTTTTTAAACATTTGTAAGTCCCCTAACTTACTCCAATCGTTCAGGAAATCACAAATTAACATGCAATCAAAACGCTGCGCCCAAATGCCTCATTTTCAAAATCATTTTGTGATTTTTTTGCAATCTCGTCTAGATTTTGGGAGGAGTTTGTCTACAATTTTTGTCGCACCATTGTTGGATGAATCAACTCCATAAAGTTTTTTTGATGTTTATTGTGTAAGTGGACTCTTTAAATGGAATGGACTCTTTATTGCGTCTGTGGACTCTTTAAAAATGTTTCCAAAATTTGGTGTTACATTAATTTGCATTTATTAGTTTTTCAAGTGAAATATTTAAACAAATATAAGCAAATGCGTTTCAATGATATGCACATACCTTTTTTTGAAATTGAATTTTTACTTTTGATTGAATTATTTGCCTAAACCAACTTCACATCTGGATCTAAATTCGTCACAACTAAAGGATAAATCTATTGGAATGAGAAGCTGAAGCAATGGAATGGAGAGTAGAGTCCGTAGACTTTTATCGTGTAACATGATATATTTCGGTTATTGTAGACTAATATAGACTAATAGACTATAATAAACTAATATCTTAAAAAATAATCTCTTAATTTACGTAACAAACACTGATTATTAGAAAAAATGCAGCCCGAAATGTAATATTTTCATGCAGAATGTGTTCCCTCTAGGCAAGCTGGTCAACAAACGGCATTTACTGGAGCACTTAATGTTTTAATAGGGCCTACTGAACCGCGTCCAGTGCATCAAAATCGAGGACCCCGACAAGAATTTTGTATTCCCTTGTTATCTACTACCTACAATTACGTCCTGAGACCGACATACTCAAGTGTGAACTACAGTCGAGAAACTCAGCACGAAATTAACAGACTAAATTCGTTCAGAATAGTCACACAAGAAAACAAGCACCAGTAAATTGGTCTAGTTCCTTTTGATTTATATATCTGTATGGTAGTGAGGCGGTGTTTGCTGGCAGAAGTCATGTTATTGCGCGTTTATTAAAAGAACCAGGGGTCCTGCATGGTCTCCAATAGCAACTTCAGAATTTTATATTCTACAACAGGTTTTTCTGACTTACGAATTTTAGAATGCCTTCATATTTTCAGACAGAAGCCTAGCTTAAATGTTTGTCAGTTCTTATACCCACGCGATTATAAACAGAAGGGAGGTGTCTCAATAAGTGGCTTCCACCGCTTCCAGCCGATGAATCAAGGGTCAATGAGATTCGACGAGAAAAATACATATTTGCTTACAGCTGCGTTTAGGATAGTCTTGAGTAAATTTTCGAGTAAATTTTATTTCCAGGTGGTGTCGACATTTAATTACTTATGTGCAGTTGTGTTCGTTTGTTGATCGTTAGTACAAGGAGTAAATATGCTTGTTCGTAACTTTTCGTCATGGATTATTTTATATTATAGCTTGACTTAAGGGGACCGCCCTAGCTAAAATTTGAAAATTTTGAGTTTTTCTGTTTCTTATCTCATCTTAAAGGTTGTTTTCTTGCGCATCGAACGGTATAAGTATCGTCCCTGTACGTCGAAAAATGACTTTGTGACAGCTCCTCAAAGGGAGGACTACAGTTTTCAAGCTACAGCAATGAGACATATACCATTCGATTCGTAAAGACCAGGCCTATCGACTCTAACATCACTTTTTTGAATTTCGGTCTGGTTCGTTTTTTATATGGGGGAGAAGGGGGGGAGGGGTGAAAAATGAGAAAAAAAATGGGAAAAATAGAAAAAAACGCAATAAAAAAAAACTAGATGGAAAATGAAAAAGTGATGTTAGAGTCAATATATATGGTCTTTACAAATCGATTGATACGTGTCTCGATGTTGTAGGATGATATTTGTGGGAGGAGATAGATTTTCTAAAGTACCCCTTTTTAGCCGTTTTCTATGAATTTCACGTTTTCTATCAATTTTTTCGAAAAATTCATAGGAGCAAAATGTTTTTTTTTTACATTTTACGTATGTATGTGAAGTTTCATGACAATCGAATAATAACTGTAGAAGTTTTCGTATGCTAGGGCGGTCCCCTTAATTGGATACGAACGTAATCAACTTGGTTGAACTAAGTGGTAACATAATTCAGCTCGATTTTGCATTGGCAAAGTTAATAATGAGCTAGTAAGCTCACAAACCAAATAATATTGATACAGACAGAAATTGGATCCGAGCTTTACGTTTGTTTTCAATACGCTTTGTAATAAATCTTCCTGTAGGTCAATGCGTTGTGTAATAGGTTTCAAATCTATAACATTTTTACTGCAAAAACATAAAATACTCTACTTGATGTTCTCGATACAATTTATTGTATCATGATTGTCGATGTTGTTTACAGTATGTGTTTATTCTTGCTACAGAACACGCAGAGGTGAAGCTGATTGTTCTACAATGTAAACAGCGAAGATTGCCCTCAAACATTCGACGGCAACACGATGCAATCATCGAAAAACAATTACTTAAATATTTGGAAAAAAAATATTAGAAGTGCAGAAATTAATATCGGCCATTTCTCCGGTGCTCCTTTTCAATATTTACCATCGAAATCTTTACTGAGAAATAAAAATCAAGATGGATTATAAGGAATAATCATACAAAAAATATTTTTTTATCCCTGGCATTATCCGGCACAATTTTCACGTTTTTCTTCAATATTCCGGGGTTCATTTTTGCAGCAACTAAGTATTTTTTATGAAACTTTGCTGCAGATTTTTTTAAATCTTCAGCGTGAGTCGTGGAACACATAATAAAAAAAATTTATAACTGGCAGGCTTTTGCGACCAAAATCTTTTTCCTTAAAGTTAAAGCTAGGAAAAACTGTGGTAATAATTCAATTATTCCTCAATGATGAAGGGAAATAAAACATAAAAGATTTAACAAATGAAGCTATACCACAATCTACTGGAGATATGAAGTCTAAAGTTTCTCGACGAGGCTAATGTACTGATAATGATGTCAGGATTTGAATTTTACTTCCTGAATTTAGACAGAGGAAGAGCTGGCGGAGGTGGGCGCCCGGAACTGCAGCGCCACGATCACGTACGACGCAGTGAAGGCCACCGTCTGCGTGAGTGGCAATGGAGCGTCTTTATTGTGAGTGAACAGGTTAAATGCAAGAAGATAAGTGTATATAATCTAAAATAAAATACACCAGTCCATGCATTCCGTAAAATTTACAGTGTTGCTCTAATGCATTTAAGATTTTGAGATATACAATGCACTTATATCATTGCATGATAGTTATTGAAAGTAATTTTGTCGTGAATTATATGAATGAATTTCTTAGAAAACATCTCAATGATAATATGTGCTGGGAATTTGCCGTCAGTTTGGATTGTTTAACCAATAAATGTTGCCTATCCTTATTACTATTGCGCGCTCATGTATAAGGTGAGACAAGCAGCGACTCTTATATACTTTCCGTCATCTGCATGGGTACCGACGTTGGTAAGGGCGCTGCGGCCGATGCCGGAGAAGCCCAACATGGAGAAGGGGAAGGGCTCTGAGATGGTAGTGAGCGCGCGTACACCCTGAGACAGCAAAGTAAATAAATCAGTACAAAATATAAAATAAACAACACGCAAGCTTTAATGTCGTATGTTGCCCAAAGTGAATATGGTTATAGCCAATCCACCTAGTAATAACCTTTATCAGCGTTTTGGCAATGACAACTTTTTTGGTAGCGGTGGTTGGACTCCTGTGAAATCTTTATTGCTATAATCAGTCAGCACTGCAATGAGACGGCAGCTCCCTCCCCCCAAACTAGAAAAATATCAGGCTTCATGTGATCAGTCGAGCATCTTTGGATCTTCAAATTAATAATGCCAACGCCATCGATATACGTTCTACATAGAATAAACGATAATTAAAAGTTGAATTGCGATCATGGACAGCATATAGCTAATCATTAGAGTTAACTCAATTTATTACCATTATTACAAAATGAAGACTAAGTAACCGGGTTACTTATTGAGTTTTTATGGCAAAATAAATCCACTCATTCATGATTTATTCATATTAACTTTGTATCAATATTTTTGTAATTTTAGGGTAATAGTTATCTTGGATCATTTTATGGTAAAGGGAACAAACTTCTAAGATCCGTAGTAAACATTCAGTCTTGTCCTGTCCGGCGTCACTGGCTTAAGTAAGATGTGGGACCGATTGTTCATAGTAAGATTTGGCTAGTCGGATTTCATGAATTATTAATGTTTATTTATCGTTTACCTATATTCCATTCACTATTTTGCTCAATTTAAGTTTTGTTTATGATGTGCCAATGTCCAGTTGTTGCGTTTATAGTTCAGTTATTTTACTTTAGTATTTATACTATTTCTTTATTTTTTACAGTATTTTCTGCCCATGCTCCTTTATTCCCTGGTTTTATTGAATTTGTAAACTGATCACCAATATACACTTATCTTCCTTGTTATTTATTCATGGCCTCTGCGCTAATAATTTACTGAAGTTAGTTGCCTGAGACATAAGTAGGTCACAAAAGGTTGACCTCACCCGCAAATGCGCCGGCAACAACTGCAAGTTCCAGCACCACGTCAGCATGGATGCCAAGTAATGGTGATACGGCCAATTCGCGATCTCGTTATAACATCAGAATTAAATTTTTTTATCAAAACTCAATTTATTAATCGACATTTGTGCATAAGCCAGACAGAATCATTTCAGCAAAAGATTGAATTGGACTTTTTCTAAATTTAAGAAGCCAAAATTACGCGAGTCAACGTACCGAGAGAGACAAACCAAAATCATTCTGGTTAGCGTGCAGAAACCTCCGAAGTCCCCACGCACTTTCCTGTCGCTGCAAGATAATTTTTTATTATGAAATCTAATGTTTTCATTCGTCAAAAAATCTTAAAGGTTGAATGTCTTAATCTATACCAGTATAAAATAAACAAAACTTAACACTCGTCTATTGAATCGATTATGAGTAGAAATTTTTGACAGAATTTTTTCAAGTTTCGAACGAAGTTATCAAACAATCTAATTACAATTTATGACACACTTGACGAAACAACTTTGACAATACAAGATGAATAGTAAGCTCACCGCTTGATTGACATCATCTGCACTCGAGTGCATCCAAAGAAGAAGAGTCAAAGACCACACGGAGATTCCAAAAGACGCCCAGGACCGTTGGGAGGCCGAGTTCTGCACGAGGGCGTCCAGCAAGAGGAAAAGTCCTAGAACAACGTTAGCCATTGAAATAATGTTGCAAAAGAAGAGAGCCATGGAATAACTTTTCTGCACCAAATCCAGGCATTCCTGAAGGAATATCGCATCTCGTTCGAACTCAATTAGGAGATTATAACGTTTCGTCTGCCGTGCCAAAGAGTCATCCGTAGTGAACCCATGCTGAAACACCCCGTCGGTAGACTCTTCTGATAGTATCCCAATGATTCTGTTCGGATTCAACGATTCTACGTGATGAGCAAGATTCTCGGTGATCTTTCCGTATGACCGTTTAAGAATGTCCAGGAAAATGCAATAGGACGATACGAAGAGCGTATAATAAATACCTAACACGGATATTTCAACCATGAGGGAGGATTTGTAGCCTCCCACGGAAATGCTCGTAGCCGTACTGCTGATGAGGATGCCATATATCGCTATTACTGGCAGAAATTTTACGTAAAAATACTTGATATCATTTATTGGCTTGAAGTCTTTTGATAAGTGGTTCAGCCGTTCAACCAATTCGGTGAAATATACCCTTCGATAGTGGAAATATGATGCAACTATTAGAAAGAATAACATTGGCGATGTCAACCAAATAAGTCTAATGAAGGAGAATTGTTCGTCATCGAATTCCTTGCGTAAAATACTTAAGAAGAATATAAGGAGACCAATATGAACTGCGTACACGATCCACACCCAAAGAGTCAAAAGACAATGGGTTGAATTCCACGAAGCTCGCTTCTTTCCAGGATTGAACGACGCTGCTTCGGACTCGAGATGTTCGGAAGTCTGAGCTGGGGCAGCAGCGTTAGTAAACCCAGGAACATAACAACCACAAAGCCAGAGCAATGTAATGAGACAAGTCGCAACGCTACATTGCATTTTGGAAAGATCTTTGTTCGACTTATAGAGAATTTTGTAACTTTGCTGTTAACTATGCATAAATTTTGACCTTCCCACTTATCTCGGAAAGTTAGCTAAAATTTTTCAGAATTCCACGAAGTTTCAAACCAGCAATAGAAATAAATAAAACTACGTCGAACACAGAGTCTAAATCATGTCTCATTTCCAGTTAAGCCTAATAATTCCTAAGCTCGAACCTATAGACGGGTTTCACTTCTACCCAAGGGCATAAAATTGACACCAGTTGAGGCTTATTTTAACTACTATGTACACTAGAGTAGGCGCGACCACCGCTCTAATGCAACGTTGACGCTCCAAGTGATACCGAACGATTGCTCGCGTTGAGATGTGCGTCTGCTGCAGCTAACTAACAATCAATAATCAGGCGACTTTCTCTTATGTGTACAAAGCTGATTATTATTTACTTAGCTTCATTGAATTTTGTTGCGTGAGTGGAAAGATTAAGGATGATTTATTGGATGATAGAACCGCATAATTTAACTGTCATTTGTCGATCAAATAACAGAGAACCCAACTAGTTTTGAACGTAATAAGTAATAATGTCACTTGTTTGCTTTAATCGCAAATTCACTAAAAACTTAAAAGCAAAGAAAACTCCACAAAAATTCATAGTATCTTTAAAGAAAACGTTTCGGAGTCCAGCTCCATCGTCAGTTCGAAAATTCTAGAACACAGATAAATCAGTAATTAGTACAGTCATAGAATTTTCGAACTGACGATGGAGCTGGACTCCGAAACGTTTCTTTAAAGATACTATGAATTTTTGTGGAGTTTTCTTTGCTTTTAAGTTTTTACCCAACTAGTTATTATGCGTATTCTGCACCAGCAAAGATAGTTTGTATTAAAAACTGTTCGTATTACAACAAAATATGTACAAATTACAAGCTAAATTAAAATTTTCTCTTAAGTTCAGTGTGTCCTAATTGCTTTCAATGCGGTTCAGTTTGCACAAGGCTCTCAAATTTTGAATACGACATTGAAATTTCATGGATTAAATTTCTTGGAAAAATTTTAATACGCCTAAACACACGGTACACTTCATTCGCTTGCCATTCTCTCTTCAATAAATCACAATGAGAAGTCTTAGATCATAACTCATTAGTTATGCAATTGCATGTATATTCGATGTAAAAGACGGTCACTAACATAATTAGTTCCCATCCACCGAGCACTTGTTCACATTTTTTTTAGTTAGGAAAATATAATGACACGCACTCATACATAATAATGTAATAATGACGCGCACTCATAAAAATATAATGACGCGCACTCATACACGTCAGACGCGCACTCATAATGAGTAAATGACGCGCACTCATACTTTCTGTCCGTTTCCAGAACACCAGGAACGGAAAGTCGGGCGCATGGAAAGAATCAGGGAACTCTCAGCCATGTCCGCGGCAAAGGCTAGGCTAGGCTAGGCTAATATGTACTCCTCGTGCAATCTATCAATTATTTTTAGGACCACACTATACCTCGTTATCAAGCTAATAAACTTGATGCAACTGGTTGCCAAGTACGGGCCATTAGCAGAGTTTGATAACATTGGCTTACGCATTAGCGTCACTTTCTGTTAATTATTTTGACTATGAATTGGCCGCACTCACTAAGCCCTAGAAGGCTTAGTGAGTACGGCCAATAGGGAAAGATCAAACATCGATGTATAATTGACGAATTTTCTACACTGTTCCACTATGAACTCATATTTTAATTAACTGTCGAGGAAATCTACAGTGGATGTGGCGCATGGTTCTATTTGCTAAGAGTTGCTCGTATCAAATATAATCTGATCAACAAGAAATACGTTACAACATAATTTTGATGAACAACCACCACCTATATTCTAAAAACATGAGGGATAGCTCTTCTAGGCAACATGGCGAGGTGTTGCTGCATGAGGAGGCTGCTAGTGAGGAGGTGCAGCGTGGGGAGGCTGCTAGTGAGGAGGTGCAGCGTGTGGAGGCTGCTAGTGAGGAGGTGCAGCGTGGGGAGGCTGCTAGTGAGGAGGTGCAGCCGGGAGAGGCTGCTAGTGAGGAGGTGCAGCGTGGAGAGGCTGCTAGTGAGGAGGTGCAGTGTGGGGAGGCTGCTAGTGAGGAGGTGCAGCCGGGAGAGACTGCTAGTGAGGAGGTGCAGCGTGGAGAGGCTGCTAGTGAGATGTTGCAGCATGAGGAGGCTGCTAGTGAGGCTGGGCAGAGGCGGTTGGTGAAGGTAAGGAAGTCTCTTCGTGTTTGTCTCTGAACTGCAGGCCCACAATAACGTACGACGCCACAAACGCCATCGTCTGACAAGCATATTGGAGGGGAAGTTGATAGTTTTTAGTGTAGTTGGAAGAAAATTCGTTGATCTATCTGCTATTGCCCAGATGTAATCACCTAATTCAAGGTTAGATCACATGTAAAGGAACAGTTAATGGAGATTGTAGAGCATTAAAATAATTGTGGAACATGATCATTATTAGGAGTAATTGATCATTATTTAGATTTTTCTCCAAGAAAATAATTTGTTTCCCCTTCGCTGCACATATAGCCACTGACTAAATCTAGGCGTTATTTATCACTTCGCTACTAATAAAACTTATGTGCCAGGCAATGATCGAAATGAGCACGATTACGTCATGACTTACGTACAACGTGCGGCGACCAACGCCTGAAAATTCGGCCATCGCGAACGAGAACGGCGACGAGATCAAATCCAACGTCCGCTGTCCCTGAAAAAGTCGGACAGTTTCTATCTAGAGACGAACTAGCGAGTTTTTGCATTAAATTATTTTCTCATCGTAAAATGCATCAAGTACCGCACCTAAGCATGAAATCGAGCGAAAATGTATTTAGACTAATGGACACTAATCCGCTCGTCACAATAATTTTTATTGCACAAATCATCGAAATTTAGTCTCCCTGATATTGAGAATATATTTCGGCCATAAAATCTGTTTTTTTTGGGGGGGGGGGGAAACAAATGGTAGCCGAGAAATTTTGTCAGTTGAATAAAAATAATATATCAAAAATATCATTGGTCCCATCTTATTATGAGTGTATTTGCTCCAGAAGATGGTATCAGCGTCACTCATCAAAATATCAAACCGAACATTTACAGGCCAACCTGATACGTGCACGGGTTTAACTGCTACTCAAGTTTGACAAACTCGGTTAAGCGCTGGGCTAACCTGTTCACTTGATTACATGCTCCTTTATTCTGCTGTTGAAATGTGTGCAGGCTTTATTACGCTTTCTCCACGGATGTTTGGTATGATCCGAATTCCTGAATCAGGTTCCTTGAGCAAGATAAAACCCGATGGGCAGTGAAACTTCCTAAGATTAATGCAGAACATGTCGCAGCATCGCCGTTCGTTGAAGGGGATGCCACGTATAAACAACCTGTCTCACCGATGACTGATTTGTAGCTTGAGTGAAAGCTCGCAGAGAAGCAAATGGTTATTTGAAATATTCAGCGCTTGACCAGAGCCAATAAACTACATCCGACCGCTGGCCATTTATCGGCCACCGGAAAACCGCTCGTTTCCGTTAACCAGCGCAGCGTTAGAATTTTAGTTTGGGTTACGAAATCGAGGGGAAGTAAAAAATAAAATCTGCATTTGGCCTGTTTTACAGTGTGGTCATGTTAATGTTGTCTGAAGTAGTTTTGCCTCGCTGCTGCACGTTTGAGAATGTCCAGAATGAAACAAATGTTATAATTAAGAAATATAAGTAGCAAATGTTATCGAAGTTTTTCTCTGCGGGAATAAGGCGCTGATTAAGTGACTAATTAAGCTACGATATTTTGCAGCTCCTCACCACAAATGCGGCGCGCACTGAGCTTGCGTGGAGGTTCAGGTACCGCCTCAGTTGTCGGCAGAGCCCATCGCGCTGAGGGATTCCGATTAGGAAAGTAACTTTAAGCAAAGAAGATAAACTCATCAGAAAATTCCTTCTCCATTATATACCTCTAAACAAACATTGTTTGTTGAGAATACATTAATTACAATTGCAACAAGTATATTGCCTTACCTCGACCCAGACTTTCAGTAAGTTGAAAAAAACCAGCTGATCAAGACCGATTTGACAGCGGTATATGTTCGACTGATTTCTACACGAAACGCTAGAAAATATTCATGAAAAGATATATGCTAGTGACAACAAATGATTAAAACATTTGCGCATTTCAGCGGCCATTGCCATCACTAAGAGATCGTCAATGAGCAAGGCATTGAGTTGCTTCAAATTAATTTTTTATACGAAAATCAAGCTTGAATTTCCAATTTTTTCATCTGAAGAATAACTTATATTATTATAATAATGAGCCCATGTGAATAAATAGGGCATAAAAGAAAGTGAATCCCTCAGTGATGAGTAATGAAACTCACGGCCGAGTTGAGTTCGTCTACCGCCGAATGTACCAGAAAAAGGAGGACGAAACAAGACGTGGAGATTATGATGGCAGTATAGGCGAACGTTTGCCAGGCATGCTTCCTCATGAAACGGTCCAGTAGGATGAACACTCCAGCAGTGACGTTTGATATCACGTAAATGTTCTCCACGAACAAGGGGCAAGAAAAGCTAACCTGAACAAGCTCAAGTGATTCGTCAAGAAGAATCAAATCTTTCTCCATGTCCAAGAGTAGGTCATGAGTTGGGTCATCAGTTTATGGAATTGAAATTAGATCGTTTGGTTTCTCGGGCCGTTCTTTGATTAAAATCTCGTTCGATTCACTCATGGCAATCCCGGAGACATATGGAGACAGGCGCTCCTCCAGACACGAATAGCCGTCATAAAATATTTTCAAAACAACAACATAAAGTGATGCAAACAGCAATAAATTCATACCCATTAGTAGGACCTCTATGTTGAGAAGATATGGGATATGTCGTTCCATTGAAATAACAACCATGGTAGTAGCAAACAAAATCACTATTATGAGGACCTCAAATGTGTTTTTCGATAAGAAGAACTGGCGCCCATTGCAGGACTGTTTGGCTGAAGAGGTCCTAGCTCGGTCCAGTAGCTGAGCGATGCTCTTACCTCTAAGATGGAAGCAGACACTGAGGGCGAAGGAAACAACGATGGGCGAAAGCAGCCAATTAAGTCATCGTAATGATGTCAATGCCATCGTTCTCCAGTCGCCATTCCTGGAGAAGATGGATAAACAAACACAAATGCACTGCGTGGATGACCCATGGCCAAGATGCAAAGAGCAAAAATTATATTTTTTCATCAGATTTTCTTGCTTTTTATTTTCAAACTCTTTTGTTTCGCGGCTGAGTTCAAAAAAGCTTCTCTCAATTCGATACGCGGAGAATAGTATCCGTTCAATCTAAACAACAATACCAAGAGACTCAAGATATTGTACGTGTTGCATTTTCTGTTTGTAATATTGATGGAGATATGGTAATGATTTATTGCAAAGTATTGTCTCTCGCAGTTTACACGTGGAAGCCACGTGAAAACTGCGGCAACGTGTTCGCCACAACATTGTTATCGAATGATGTCGTGAGCCACTCGTCCGGAGTGAGTGACAGCGGATACGACGATGATGTGGCTTGCGGTGAACACGATGGTGACTGAGAGAGCGACACAAGTCCTCACGTAAATGAAGTATCTAATGATGAATCTCTTCTGAAGCACGAGAATGATTGTCATCTAGCTAAAGTATTTGGTGTATTGAGAGCTTAATATGATCTCACATCACTTTACAAGACTTCGGCTAGGAAGCTATTCCCGAACGACCGCCCCAATCCAATTGTGAAAAAAGCTACTCACTCGACTACAGTTTTAAGCATGACGTAGAAGATAGTTTATAAAAAATCGTGAGGGATTTTACAGGATCGATCGACCAGGCCATAAAAATTGCAATAATATATTGCAGAGTGGGAATGAAATGCAATATTTTTGCATTCCATTCCATTGAGGCTGAACTTAATTGTAATCTAGAAATTCGTTCCTAAAAATGATTAGAATATTACCATTTTCATTCTGGAAAGTGCTCAAAATTTGGAATTGATGATTTTAAATACAATTATTATTTAGTCTTTTTCTCAACGTGCAATGTGCCTCATTTATATTTAAATGGATTTAGAAAGGCATATGAGACTATAGTGAATCTTTAAAATCTTTTCACTCTTGCGCAGTGAAATTTCTGCGCAACTATCCATAAAGGAAATACTGTGCATTTCCTCCATGGGTAGTGCGGTGGCATCTTGCCATGATGTAACAGCTCATTTGTGGTCAATCAGATTACATATACCACAATAAGGCGACATGTAATACAGTAAAGGACGCAATCAATATAATGATCAGGTTGTAATGAATGGAAGTAACAAACAATATAAGACAGAGTTACCATATGCCAAAAACCGTGTAATAAAAGACGAAGCTTTCATTTGGACCATTAAAGGTAGTGAAAACTTCGGGCTTGCGGGACACTCAATAAAGTTCGCTTTGGATCCAATGAATTTTCAACCTCGTCAAATGTGTCGTCTGTAACAGGAAACAAGTATGGAGCTGCAAGATTTCTAAAATGGCTAAAAAAAGCCATGCTCGTCAGGCTTTCGAAAACGTTGACCAGAGTACTTTCTTCTACGAATCATCCCTCCTACATAAATGCCTTCCTTGCTATATGTGGTCGGTCGAAACATGTAGGATGAAATTAATTTTTTTTAATCCTCATAAGATTTTTACTTCAATGAAAAATAAGCTTTACCAAATTTTTCGCCGATTTTTGCGCCGATAAAACAAAACTTTGAAGGGAAAAATGTGAAATTTTTAATTATGAAACGAAAAATACTGCAGACTGGAGGGTTGTAATGTTGTTGAAACAACACTCCACTTCTGCTGCGCTGAGGAACGAAAAATATGTAATGTATAACAATAAATAAAATATCCGTCCATCGTCTACGACCTCCATTGACCAATGTGAAGTTCAAAGTAGAAGTTGAAAAGGTAAAATAGATATTTTTAACGGAAAGACTGATCTAAATTTGAGAAATTAGAGCGTCAATTGATCAGTGGTCGTTATTTGCGTAGTTTAATTGCATTATTTTTCACAATCGCCGCATACACGTAACACTGATAATTCCTCGTAGCTTAAATGGTTGATTAGAGAATATGATGGAGTGTACTCTGCTCATTAGTTCTCTTATGGGTGGCAATGTGGTCGTCGTGCGACTGTACCGAGGCGATGGCTCGTAAGACTATAAAGATGTCTGCTCAAAATAGAGCTACAGGCTCACCAGTAACTCGCCTCGTTTGGCATACCGTTATCGCTGACTCCATTTAATCACTCTCTCGGCAAACGACATATTTTTCTTGCGCGCGTACCATTTTATTTATCACCGGATACATCTAATCGCTGTCATTTATCACACTCATGGTTGAAGACGTGCTTACCGGCGGGTCAAGCTATATAATGCAGACCATCGAGTCTCGCTCCGAGAGGAACGTTTCCGTAGAATTACATTGAAAATATGTGATGTTAGTGGCCTCCATCTTTTTATTGGGATCTTTTATTGTTTGGTATTTCTCAATTTGATTAAACGACAATTTTTTTTCCTCCATAAATGGAGGAAATTTCCAAATTTCAATGGCATAAATTGCATCCAGGTGTCTCCGTACCGCGTTTAGGCAATGCTGTGAAATTGTTTCATGATTGAGTGCTGAAAAAGATACGTGAGCCACGGAAGCGGGTTTCATTCTGCCAGTTCACTGATGTACGCTTAATTTTATCAGCCAATTGAACGTGATTACTGGAATGAGACAGAAAGAAATATTTAAATTAAATTTTGCTTTCGACGCTGAAAACTTAATTAAATACAATTTTTCTATTTATTTCTATTTAATAGATTTTAATAAAACGATCGCTGAAGCTCTTTCTCAAATTATTTAGTTCGGTAGTAACATCTAGGATCCATCTGTCCTTGTTTGAGCCTCGAAAAATAGAAGCGTCTTATAGTTGAGTCACAAATCGAACTAAAAACTGAATCACCTCTGGGTTATATTTAAACCTAATTTTAAATGTAGCTTTCTTGGGGCAGAAATGTATCCTAACTTAATTGTATGGGCAGCTAGGAAGGCAAGAAACGCGTCCCGCATCTCTCCTTCTCATGCAAATGCGAAGGAAATTTTGATTGCGAGTTCGGCGCGCGTCGAGTCAAAGAACTGCTGCACTTCCTCCAAGCTAAAATGTTATGTAATGGAGAAGTTGATCGCTTCTGAGCTGCCGAATATGCTCGCTTCAAAGTTTGCATCGTGAGCATTTTTGCTCGTGTTCTGGAGGGTTCATCTTCTCTGCGGCTCGCGTGTCACGCCAGACAAGGAATGCGAGATGTGATGCTCGATGGAAAAGTCAATTGACTGGAATGCTTACCTGAAACTTCAGTGGCAAAAAGTTTACGCTGGCCGACGATCGAAGTGAGTA
This sequence comes from Hyalella azteca, assembly GCF_000764305.2. NCBI lineage: Eukaryota > Metazoa > Arthropoda > Malacostraca > Amphipoda > Hyalellidae > Hyalella > Hyalella azteca. The sequence goes on from NW_025944378.1 coordinate 141,735, forward strand.
TCTCTGCTAGAGTTGCCATTGTTGTGATGAGACTGATGGACGACCGATCCTCATTCAAACTTGCCAATGATCCATGCATTAATGTGTCCGAACTTGCTGATGATCTTTTAATTGATGTCATTGATCTTGCAAATGACCCTATCATTGATGTCTCTAAATTTGCCGATTATCTCATTATTGAAGTCTTTGCACCTGCCAATATCGATCCCTTCAAGGCTTCATCGATATCTCTGAATTTATCGATGAACCCTCTGACCCTTTTCTGACGAACTCGATCCTGTACATGACTAGCTGTACGAAGGACCTTCCTATATCTCCCAAGCTCCACTCATCCATGGTTGCTCTTGACGATCCCGTTGATGTACAACAAAGACAGATATTCGTATATTTTTTCACTGATGATTCATGCGTAACCCAATGTTAGTGAAGGTGTCGGTGTTCATTCTCTATACGTCTTCATAAATATCATGACTTTTAACTGACGTGGCCGGTATATTCGTTATACAGATATATGAATATTCAATTTGCTTTATGAGGGATCCGCACAGGTTCTCAGTTGTTCATCTCCTTTGGGTAATGACAGTTCACTTGATCCTGGAGTGCGTACAGTATATTTAACAAACTTGGGTCACGATTATGACTCCTGGTAGAAAATAACACAACTAAGATGAATAAAAGATAACTCGAAACGAATCACTAAAATATATACAGAATAATATACACTGATCAATATATACAATACCTTACTAGAATATATGTACACTGAATAAATAATAGACCAGATGACACGCAGAGTATTAACAAATGCTAACAGACACAACACACATACACACCTTGCCAGTGTGGGTTCTGGGACAGTATATAATGGCCATTAGTAAAACCTATTCTCCGGATGTAGGCTTCGGATATCTCTAGATTAAAATCACATGAAATTGAAGACGTAAATAAATGAACAAGATCGGTAAGAAAATTAATTAAGTACGAATGCTTACCGCTACATTGCCCCCATCAAGTGCAATGACTGTTGCACTTTGCTCAAGAGAACGTTAGACGACACACTAGGTCATATTTTTAAGATGTAACTCCAATGCATTCTCTATTACATTCGTCATAGGGAATTCGCATTAAAACTTATTCGTTGCAAACATGGACATATAAAATATATGTTTATTAAATCCTAGCTAACAATACAGAGCAAAAATTACAAGACATTCGGGCAAAATGCACAAGGTTACCTATTCATTTACACAACAAAGCCTATTTACACAATATTACACGCATATTATTTCACATTCTTATTCCTTCGCTCAAGAACGGTAGGTTGAACACGAGGGTATTCTTCGACAGGGCCACATAACCGAGTAATACGTTTATTTGCTTTACAATTATCAATTTCAGGAACAACATCAGAAGCTTCTCCCATTTCAGGACAAAATCTGGCATTATAAACAAATCGCCTAACGGTAAATGTCTCGTCAGAATTGTTATCTATGATTGAGAGCACACCATCTTGCATATATTCCACGTGACGACCCAACGATTGCACAAGGGTTTGACGCTCGACTAAGACTTCGTTTGCCCCGGAAGATGACTCTTGACTAATATTACTGCGAGCGACATTAAATACATTGCGATGAGATAGTTCATTTAAAACGTCTGATTGGAACGACAAAGATTGTTCCAACCACAGCCAAAAATTTCTATTGAAAGAGTCTGTTGAACCCTCGGTCACGGTATTCATACCAATTGAACTCAACTGCCTGGAAATTTGTAGAGACAAGTTATCGATTAAAATGGGGGAAGAGGTTTTAGGAACGTCACGAATGTCACATTCCGCTCTGGTAAAATCATTATCTACAGTGTTAAAATCTGAAATAAGTGTACGATTAAAATTAGAACTATCATTAGCAGATACGCTATTAGCATCTGGATCGCACTTCGGGGTCTCTGAGCAAAGGCTTCTCACGTATGGTCGTTATCGAGGCGCGTCGCGTTCATGAGAACGTCGTAACGCTCGTCGTTTATGCACGCTTCACAGCGGGTTCATCCGAGTCAGAAATATCGACAATATTAACAAGATCACCATCAGAAGAACTACAAGTTTCTGCCGCTGTTATTACGTCTCCAGTTAGGAAGCGCGAGCACCTAGACAAGTATTCAGGAATATCATGCCACAGTTTAAGTTGATCATGATGTGCCTTCACGATTCTCCCATTAACGTCTGAGATTTCAACTGTCACGCCATTGCTCTGCACCTTCACAATCGTAAAAGGACCCTAAAACTTTTTTTTCCAAGTTTTTACTTCAAGCTATTTCCAATTTTGGACATTTTTAAAGCTACGGATTGACCAATTTCAAAAGAAGTGAACTTAGGATGAGCAGCTTTCCATGTGACATTATTCGGCAGCAGAATAATTAGAAACAGGAAGCAGAGGAGAAGTTGAGTGAGATTTCTTAAGAATAAAATGACTAGGTGAATCTTTGAGCTGAGAATGGTATGTACTATTGTAAGCAATAGTTGCCTTGGCAAGTTTGTCGTCCCAGTTGCTATCATCGCGTTCAAGTAGTCCCTTCAATAGTTCAGTTACTGATCTATTTGTTCTCTCAACTTCGCCATTTCTCGCGGCTCTATAACGAGTTGAAAAAACATGAGTAATATTAAAATCCTTTAAAACTTTCTCAAATTCCTTGGCAGTAAACTCTGGACCGTTATCAGTTAAAATTCTCACAGGAACTCTAACCAAGCGTGGCAATACCTCGGCGAGGAAGGCTGCACTCACCGTACTGGCTTTCTTATCACGCAGAGGAGCACACACGAGAAATTTGGAGAAATGGTCCACACAAACCAACGCTGCTACATTACCTCGCTCCGATCTGGGGAACTGCAACAGGTCCATGGCTAAAAGCTCAAACGGAAAGTTAGATTGAATTTTGATCGTTGGCGGTGAAATTCTCTGAGAAGAAATCTTGTACATTTGGCAATGATAACACGATTTACAAATATCAGCTGCTACTTTCGACAAAGATTGATGGAAAAATGTTTAGACACAATATCTATCAATTATGCTTCCCTATGTGAGCCAGATCGAAATGAATTCTCATCGAAATATCTATTGTATAAGCATTTGCACGTGTACAACAGGGATGGATAAATCGTCCCGGTAAACAACGAGCAAATCAGAGACCACTCTTAAAGCTCTACCAGTCTTGAACGGCTTCAAGCATTCCTCTGTCCACTGAGAAGAGTCAATCTTGTTAATCAATTTACGTTTCAGTAAACACAAGACATCATCAATATTCTGTGCTTCAAGCAACTCGTTCCTAGACACGATACACTTGACAGAGCTTGATTGAATCAGAGGTGAATCAGGTGATTCACTATCACTATCTTCGCTATCGCTTGAAACGCCACTAAGATAAAAACCACCCACGAAAGTTGCTACACTGTAACGATGCTGATTACGTGCTTGTGCAGTCGTAAATTTAAATTTAAACTACTCTAAAGTCGATAGACATTTTTGTTAATAATGGAATGATTAGTTTGTTAGCTAGCACGTGAATTGAAGGAGGAAATAGGTTTATAATGAAACCCCCTTTTTTCGCCATTTTCTTCATTTCACGTTTTCTTCCATTAAAAAAATTCATATGTGCAAATGCCTTTTTTTTAATGATTAACATATGTATACAAAGTTTCAGAAAAATCGGGCATTTAGTTTTTGAGATAATTTTCAGGGTTGACTCTCCCCTTGGTTCAGCAAGTGAAATGATCCATTTAATGATGACGAACTGATGATGGTTGAATGCTTCACAGGTCGTCTTCAGAGCTCCCATTCTCTTGTATGAACTGCAGTTCAATCTCTAAGCTATCTTGAGTTAGGTAGAGAGAGCAGCACAGAACTATTGAAGCAAAGTTCAGCCAAGTGGCCTACACTGCTCATGCTTTCGGTCAGGCATGCAAGAATCAGATAAGGAGTTCGTCATGACTGAGAGTTACTATTATCCGTAAATCCTAGCCTTCATTTCAGGTAATTTGAAGACTAAGTGAATGGACCCAATCTTAATTAATCAAAGCTCGTGTCCAAGTTCTTAGAAACTAAGATGTGACTTCCCTTCGTCCAATACTCACGCCATCGCATTAGCGGCTCAACAATTCGGTTGAGTTTTGGCTGAATCATGAATTCGAGGGAAGCCTTCGGAACGTGAGGGAAATTAAATTAAATTTAATTGAGTGTTCATATCACGAATGGTTTCCATTTGACGGTGACATTTTTCGGCAAATTCCTCTTGCCCGACTCGTATAGTTTCGTAGAGGCAAATCCGACAGCAGTAAATACGACGTCTGAGAAATGGAGAGAGTGAAATTTCTGCAATTATTTGAACAATAAAAGCCTAAGAATGGACTGTTAATAACTTAGCAAATAAATCATTTGTGACTAACAAATAAATGTATTCGAGAGGCTCAGCCTCTCCCCTCCTCCTGGCCTCACGGGGCGTCGATCGCTTCCCGTTTAACTGACAGAAAATAATTAGCGGCGTAATTTTGTGATGGTCAGTGAGATTATCACGGAAAATATTTATTACAAAATATTCCAATATTTATTCACGCGTTGCTTTGATTGATGCAAGTTGAAGCTCGTGAGCTGTTCCTTACGCCTAATTCTGAATATGAAAAATATCAAATTACCACAGCTTCAGCCAACACGCTAGCTTTATCTTCATGAGATCCGATAATTACGTTTAATTGAGAAAGTAAGAGACGTACTAAGTAATAGAATTTATTTGATTGCATACTTCAATACGCATTAATTTTTCAAACGTTTGCTATTCAACATTAATTCGACATAATTAACGTTCAGCGCCGGCGACGGTTAACAAGCTGCTGAAGTTTGCTGTCACTGGGAAAATACGCATCGACCTACGAATTGTTCGCTGCTAACTCCTGCTTTGCGAGATGGACATAATGATTTGCAGGGGGAACGGATGTTTGTTTTGCGTCCGAGATCGTAATTAACTTTTCCAGCTACATTCTACAGGTTGCTTTTCAGGCGAGCCTTGGAAATTATCAGTAAATATTGATTTCTTTAATTTATGCGCAACTGCATGTGTAGTGAACCTTAATTCACTATGCAACTATAGATTCATGTACGATAACAAATTAAGCTTGAATTTTTACGGGAATTGAAGGACATTGTTAACATTTTTATCAATTAGATTTGTAGCAGATATATTTTAATTATCAATCCTCACGTGCCGCTTCAATGTTCATATATTTGAAATGAAGGTTTATTGACCTCGGAATTATACACTTGAAAAGACTTTAACTATGACTAAAGTCGTTGATGAATTATATTTTTGAGCAGTCACGACTATTTATTTATTTATTATTATTATAAACATTATTTATAATAATGTATATATTTTTGTGCAGTCAAGACTATTTATTTCTTATTAAAAACATTATTTATAATAATGTTTATATTTTTGTGCAGTCACGACTATTTATTTATTATTGTTATAAGCATTATTTATAATGATGTTTATATTTTTGTGCAGTCAAGTCACGACTATTTATTTATTCATTTATTATTATTATAAGCATTATTAATAATGATGTTTATATTTTTGCGCAGTCACGACTATTTATTTACAGTTATTATAAATATTATTTATAATAATATTTACTTTTTCTTGCAGTCACGACTCGCGTCTGTCGGGCAGCCGTACGCGCTCGTGGTCGGACATGAAGACGTTCGGCGAGCGCGTGAGGTTCGACCTTCTGTCGACGCCGTCGTCGCTCGTGCTGGAGCGCCTGCGGCCTGAGGACGCGGGGCTCTACAGGTGCCGTGTCGACTTCAAGAGAAGTCCCACGCGCAACGCCCGCGCCAACCTCACCGTCATCAGTGAGTAGTGTAATGAGTAGTGTACAATTGCGATGAATTTAATGATTTTATTGTTGATGTTAGTGTGGCCAACCTCACCGTCATCAGTGAGGCGTTAGAGTACAATTTGGATGAGTTTAATTAATGATTTTGTTGTTGATGTTGGTTTGGCCAACCTAACTATCATCAGTGAATCAGATGCTAAAGTACAATCCGTATGAATTTATAGATTTTACTTTTCACACTTGTTTTACTGTCATCGTTAAGTGAAACAATAAAGGACCAGAATTCTCTGAATTAATCGGAAAACTGTAGAATACCTGAAGTGAACTCTTGCAGTCTTTGTCTCGTATGCCTAGAATACTCGGCTCCAGTCTACCAAGTTATTGCGGCTCTATTGAGAACTTCTCGCATGAATTTAGCCCGCAATTAGCGAGGATCTGTCGGGCGGTAACGTGTAAATTTGGCTTCTGTAACGTATGTACCTGATCGGCGGTGACTTGATGCACTGCAGCGATTGCAGAATCGATGGAAGTGTTCAATGCTCTATAAATAACACACAAGTTCCCAGATAGTGCCATTAATATGATCGGTGGCCACTGCAAGTCGTTTATTTCGTTCTGTAGCCGGCCTGCTTTTTCATGGTTGACCGCGTCTAACCAGTACCTTAACGTTTACGTACAAACCTGTAATTCATTGCAAACATATCCTAGAAAATAGTTGAAGATTTTATGAAATAACAGCACAAGTTTGAATGCCAACAAATGAAGATGTCTGGAGATGTTTCCATGCGAGATACGCAGCTGTGGTCAGTCATTGTCACCATGAATCAAAAGCAGCACACAGAGTATTTTTTCGCCGTCAACTTCGAAATCCACTCATAATCAATTAAATTTAGGTTGCTACATTTATGCATTGTATGAATTACATTTATCCTTTACATGTTCAATGATTGTTGTGAACCCAAATACCTGCAGTGACTTGCTCCCGTTGGCTAGGCAAAATGTGTGATTGAAAGTAGAACAACACAGGACTTGAAAGATATAAAAAAGTATTTGTTAAAGTATCCAATTATATGTATTGTGAAAATATTTAATCAACTTCAATGAATATTTGAAATATGGTATAAAAAAATTAGTTTAATTCGAGAACATCGAAGTCTCGAAGCAGAATATTGTATGCAGTTAAACGCTAGAAATTTTCTTTGTTTAATAAATTAATTAATCTCAATTCTTCTCTACTTGACTGCAATGGTTTATTGATTTTAACTACCGAAAATATCCTGCCGTGCACACATAACTCCAGTCACCCGTAGAGTCGCCTGAGGCCTCACGCAACTTGCAGACAAACGAAGCCCGACCCGACGACCAGTTTGCAGGAGTTAGCCAGGCTAATTCCACAATTGATTCATGATAACATCTGGGAGCTACATGCATGTAACCTCCCTGTCATGGAACTTTGTTTGGTAGGCTATCGCTTCCCCGATTCAATCTCAGCGGTGCATATCTGGGCAGGCATTGCTCTACACCTGATACACGTACATATGTCTATGATGCTCGCACAAGAGTATCTTTAGCATTGCAGCGTCAAGACATGATGACACAAACTATTCTTTGAAGTTTGTATCGAGGTTTTTTGATGCTTCGATGGTGTTGTTCGTTTTCGGACTTTCCACTTGGAACTATGATGTTAATTCATTTTAATGATCTCACATAGTAGACGTTAATGAAAGGAATTGAGCTGACCGGTATATCTGTCACCCCATTTAATAAACTGACAATCAACTGCAGTAACACAAAGACAAATTAACAATGATACCATTTCGAAGCACATGTTAGAAAGCAGCCCTGATGTTACACGCGTGGTTTGCAATTCATATGTGACAGTTTCTTATCATTAATTTTCTCCGAATTCCTGTTTACGGTCTCCAGGGCACAAATTTCTCAATGTTAAAAATGTTCCTGAAATTCTTGACTTCTAAGTAAGTCTTTGATTTTCATAATTTCAAAATCTTTCATATATTAATTAATCCTTGTGTAACACTATGGAAGAAACACTGGAGCGATAAATAGATTTTTAGTCACTATGACTTTTATTATTGCGTATTGTAATTTTGATGCACTCAAAAGATACTTCGAAAAATGTATCGTAACATAGAAAATATATATTGCAGCCTTGAACTGAACCTCAATGAGTGTAATTTAGAAAATGTAATAGGCGAAATTCATAATATAAAACAAAAAGAACAGTGTTTTGTATATACATTCTACATTATAGCTCCAACGTTTAAAAATTTTTGTATTACCTAAGGAGCATTTCCTGTCTACCTCAAAAGGTAAACAATACACCAGAGTTATAGTTATTGCAGCCTTGTTTGCGCAGATTGCTGCAAGGAGATTTGTTCCCGTTGCCAGTGAAAAAACTGCTACAGATCGTGGAACGCTCTACTTTTCACCATAGCTGAAATGGTTTGTTCCGGCAATAAGCTATTGCAAACAGTAGACAACGATGTTTCAACGCTCATTTATAAAAGGAGGATCTACCCTCAAAATTAACTCCTAAACTAAATGACCGATCTTTCTAAAACTTCGAATGCATATGTAAATAATTAAATAACATTTTGCTCCTATGAATTTTTTTAAACAAATGAAAGAAAACGTGAAAAGCATAGAAATCGGCAAAAAGGTTCCTATGTAAATCTAACTATTCCTTCAATTTATGTTCAACATCATCGAGAAAAATATCATTCGATTTGTTACATAAATATTTATTGACAAATAGAAGCCCTTTTTCGATTTTTTGTGATTTTTTCATTATCAAAATTAAAAAAAAAAAATTTTATACGATTTCAATATAAATATAATTTTTGTATAAATATTTGTGTAGTAAAGTAAAGAAGAGTCTTCGGGAGTAGAGGGAAACGTACTTTAATGGATCATAGATTATCTAGTAGGTAGACGACAACGTGTCAGTACTAACGGGATCGTATATCTGACTGGGCATCAGTGCGCAGCGGCGCGCCACAAGGAAGCGTTTTTGGGAATGTTTTGTTCGTTGCTTTTATAAACGATCTGCCAGAAGTAGTGTCAAGCGTGTGCTCTATGTATGCTGCTCCATGTATGCTGACGGCGAGTGTTCAAAAACGTGCAACGAGGATAATTCCAGGCTTAAAGATCAAGACTTATGAAGAAAGATTGAAGATTACGAAGCTTCCCAATCTCTGTTATCGTCGCCTGCGTGGTGACCTCATTGAAGTATAAAAGTATAATAATGGATTGTACAAGGTCCCAGAAGGATAACTACAAGAATCGGCGACAGACCTATCCAGGCCTATTCATCAAAGCCGAAGATACTATACTATACTATACCATACTATATATTAATCGGTATCACTGTCACTGCTGCTGACTCGTGGAGCATGCCTTACCTTAGGAATAGCCCCAGTTGATCGATCGCCCTTCCGCCCATTTGCAGTATCCTTAACTTCATGTGGTCCTTCAGAGCTTCCACGGAAAAAATTAGCCCAGTCATCCTTGAAAGTTGCGACTAGTGATCGTGACGTAGTAGGTAGTTGGCTCTCTCTATCCTTCAAGTTAGTCAGGAACTGACGTACATGGTTTATACTACGAGCGATATACTCCACTTCTTCATCTTGGCTTTGGGCATCTTCCGCCGCAGACATTATGGCAATATAGGTTCAAAAAAAAAAAAGAGGACGGGCACAAGAAATGAGCGGGCACAATGTTCGAAGAAAAAAAAGGTGAACACCACACTGTTGGCAAGGAGATATTGGTTCAGCTCTGCAAGTATCCTGACACTAGATGAGATCTAGCAACTGATGTTCACGGCACCATTATGTGAGGGATCCGCCCCAGGTTCTCAGTTGTCTATCTCCTTTGGGTAATGACAGTTCACTTAATCCTTAAGTGCGTACAGTATATTTCACAAATCCGGGTCACGATTCAGACTCCTGGTAGAAAATAACAAAACTAAAATGAATAAAAGATAACACGAAGCGAATCACTAAAATATATACAGAATAATATACATTGATCAATATATACAATACCTTACTAGAATATATGTACACTGAACAAATAACAGACCAGATGACACACAGAGTATTAACAAATACTGACAGACACGACACGCATACACACCTTGCCAGTGTGGGTTCTGGGACAGTAATGGCCATTAGTAAAACCTATTCTCCGGATGTAGGCTTCGGATATCTCTAGATTAAAATCACATGAAGACGTAAATAAATGAACAAAATCAGTAAAAACAGTAATAAAGTACGAATGCTTACCGCTACACAGTGAAGCACCGCGACTCATTGTATGAGGCAGAAATATGCAAGCTTATATTGAGTAACTTAAAATAAAGGCCTTCATGGAAAATTTAGGAGTTTTTGCTGTAGTTTTTTTGCTATTGATGTTGCTGTTTTTTGTTGTTGTTATATGTTGCTGTTGTTTGTCGCTGTTGTTTGTTGCTGATGTTTGTTGCTGATGTATGTTGCTGTTATTTGTTGCTGTTATTTGTTGCTGTTGTCTGTTGCTGTTGTTTGTTGATGTGTTGTTGAAGATGTTTGTTGATGATATTTGTTGATGATATTTGTTGATGATGTTTGTTGATGATGTTTGTTGCTGTAGTTTGCTGCCTTTTTCGTGGCTGTTTGCTCCGCCGGCCTAGTCTAACATCAGCCTATATATTGTACGTCATACCGACGTACACTTGCTGATGCGCATGGTGCCCAATATACATAAACTATGGACGAATGCATAATAAGCGGGAGAGTATCTTCATACTTGGAGAAGGAGCCGATTTTAAAACTATACTCCAACAGTACGGGCATGTTAACATTTTGAAGGTATTTTGCGACAAAAAATTTCAATTCCTTAGCCACATTCTCAGATGCAATACCAATATAGGGAAAGGATCAATAAATTGAGTTCCTATTGTCACTATAGGGACCAAGCATTCAGGGACTGCGCTTCAGTATATTATTAGAAATGTATATTAAATTGCCATTGATTTAATTGATTGTTGGAATTATATAATTAATCTTTTTCAAAAATTAAAATATTTGAAATTAAAAAATTTAATGTTCCGACTTTCTTCAAAAGGAGAAAGAAGTAACTTAATGCGACCTGGAATTTTCATAAAAGAAGCACAATGACCGCCGCTGGTTATGCTAGCGTGTCTTAATTCTCTATTTCCTTTTTTCAACATTTCATTATCTTGTCCATCCGCATGCCTATATGCTTACTTTTATAAGATTAGCTCAGTTAAATTAAAGTCCAAACTTCTAACAGCATGCGATTAATAACCATTGCTATACGAGCTGATCTTACTTTACTAACCATTAACTTTCAACATTATTTGGCTCCACGTTTATGGTAATGCATATTTGTGATTTGTCTTTATATTTGTTCATTCTTTATATGAAAATTCATACTTCTTTACCGATAGTTATTCAAAACTTTTCTCTTTATCTGCTTCAGAACAACCCGGGGGCGATGTCGCGCATTTACGTGCTACCAACACGTATTCGTCCACTGCTTCCATTGATTTTCTAAGTAACGAAGACTTGAACCAGACCGAAACATTAATCCACGCCTTGTCAACTGGTTTTCAAACTGAAATTTTGATTGTATTCAAATTTGAATAAACACTGGAGCATCCGATGAGCTTGAAATTAGTTTTAATACCAAAAATATTTCCTGGACATAAATTTCTCAATTTGAGTATACACCAATTATGACGGAAACCCATTTAGCGAAAAGATACTGCGAAAAAATTCAAATTCTGTGTGCATAGCATGGACAGTTGAGCAAATACGGAAGTCACGGTTAGTGTATTAATGTTTGCATCCCATTTAATTTTAAACGAAATTAGCAAAAACTATAAGCGCGTAAACCGGTAAACGTTGACTTTCGGATTACAGAGGTCTGGAAACAACCATTAATTTTTGTAACATTGCAATCGAGAAAAAATAAACTATTGTTGGTTTCAAGCTCCATGGTGAATTTTATTGACTGATGTTGGAGGTTAGGATAGTCAAAGAAAAGGCCCACATGTGTTTTGCTTAGAAGCAAAAAAGGGTCATCGACGTATCGGTTATAGTAAAATGGCTTCAAATAAAGAGGACAGTTGGCCGGCCATTTAGCTTCATGATCCTGGAAACGCATGAAAATATTTGCAAATCTAGGACCTAGTGATAGACCCATTAATTCATAAACTGATAATTTGTCTGTAAACCTGCCGGAAAATACGTAAAAAGAGCTTAAAACCGACAATTCAAGAAGAGATTTGCAGTTCAAGCTCACGACAAGGTAATCAACCTCTTTGAACAATTAATCGAGGCAAGTATTAATAGTTTCAGAAAGAGGTATATTTGGAAATAAATTCTCACGTCAAATAAAGTCATAGTCCAATCCTGAACATTAGTTAAACCTGCAAGTGGTCTACAGAAACGTAAGTATTTCCACCGTATATTGGTTGGTTGTCAAACAGTTCACCACCGGGACCAAAAATTATGAAGCTTGAAACTCAGAGTGCTGTAATGTATAATGTAGTGGTTTCAGCGTTTATTTGGCAGCAGGCCTGTCGCCGAATCTCAACATCTCAGAACATTCACAGCTTGTTGCGGTATCAAACTCGGAACTCACTGCTCCAATTGTGCTGTGCTTATACCGCCCAGACTCCTCGCCGATTCTGACCAGAAACTGTCGAACAGAGCTGGGATCGAACCCGCAGCCCTCTGTTCCAAGCATGGTACTCTGGGCCTATACTTTCACAAAAAGTTAAGAGATCGTAAGTTCATTAGCCAATCATTGACGGCCTTTCGAGCAAAATCCACCAATCATAGACAAGAAAATAGAGCGTAAGTACTTACGTTCACTTAGCGAGTTTTGAAAGCAAGGCCCCTAAACTGTAAGTACTGGGCCACCCTGGGCCACCCCTGTAAGAAGAATGAATAGGCGGAATTGAAATTTCGAGGTGAAATCTGGCTTATAAATTTAGGCCTGCCATACAAAATGCCTATAGGCAAGATCCAAAGGTACGAAGTTTCAAATAAGTTTCCGATGAAAGTGCAGCGGAATCTTTAAGTTTTGGTAAGAAATTATTAATTTTATCCTCAATCTTCGAAATAGTTTTAGCAACTGGATTATTAATTTCTAATAATTTAGAAGTGTCTGTTATGCGAGCATAAAGACTAACATTTTAACGATTGCGATCAACTAATACAACTCCCTTTTCCTTATCTGGCTTACAAAATATTAGGTCCCTTTTTTTCGTTGGTTCTTCAATAAAATGGTGTCACGAGGTTGGAAAACAGGCGAGACAATTTTATGAGACTTAAAGCCGTAAAAATGGCAAGCTAAACCTTGCAGGTTGCCAAGAAATTCAGGACGGTTAGTAATATAAACATTTCTTATGCTGAGATCGAGCAAGTCTTTCAAATTCTAAGAATAACTTATAGAAATCCAATTTAAAAACAGGTAGACAGAAAGTAAGCCCAAAAACGAGCAAGAACTTGGTTTGAGGTTCCATTACACTTGATGCCTCGTGGCATGTTCGCTTGATTGGATCACTTGATGCTTCATGATCCTCGAACCAAGTTCTTGCTCGCCTTTGGGCTTACTTTCTGTTGTCTGCCTGTTTTTAAATTGGATTTCTATAAGTTATTCTTAGCATTTGAAAGACTTGCTCTCAGCATAAGAAATGTTTCTATTACTAACCGTCCTGAATTTCTTGGCAACCTGCAAGGTTTAGCTTGCCATTTTTACGGCTTCAAGTCTCATAAAATTGTCTCGCCTGTTTTCCAACCTCGTGACACCTTTTATTGAAGAACCCAACGAAAAAAAGAGACCTAATAATTTGTAAGCCAGATAATTAATAGGGAGTTGTATTAGTTGATCGCAATCGTTATAATGTTAGTCGTTATATGCTCGCATAACAAACACTTCTAAATTATTGGAAATTACTGATCCAATTGCTAAAACTATTTTGAAGATTGAGGATAAAATTATATGCGCTTCAAAAATAAAGGTACTGCCTCCTCAGAGGGTTTCTTCCGATACGATTACACTTCATTACCACTCCATTACATCAAATATGATTATAAAATATATATATCGCATGCACCATACAGATAACTTATCAATTCATTTCAGGCTCGGTGTTCATCTAAATATTGGTCGATGAGCTGAAGCGGCAGGGCACAACGACAAGCATCGAGAACGTATTACGAGACACCACCCAGCGCGTGAGCGCCTTGTTGCTTGATGGTGAAAACGATGTTCCATTCAAGCAGACGCCTTACTACGCGTCGTCTCTGCGGAAAAAGTTCATCTTCCCCAAGAAAACAGAATAAGTAGAATAATGTGACATTAGACATGATATTAAAGGCTTTCCAATCAGTCATGCCAGCCGCTCATACCAATCTCCGATGAAGAAATTGAGTGCACGATCATTTCCGATCATACGATCATTTCATAATTTGTTGAACAAAATTAAAGAACTAAATTTCTTATTATAATATTTAAATTCACCATTTCTGTAACTCGAAATAGATAGATTATCCTGAGTAAAAGGTTTGATGACTGCGTCATATTTTGGGTGCAAAAAGAGTATTTTCCAAGACAAAACATTTCTGATTTGCCTCATTACTTGCTGCTTTTCGGGAAAGGTCTCTAAAGCTTACCAGTTCATGAAAATAATCACATATAAGAGCCTTTAAACATCGAAAAAATAGATCTCCAAATTTTCATAATATCAATCGAGATATAACTGCCAATAAACTTGAAAGCTATCTTTTTTCTACAGCACATAACGGATTCTATGTAATCTTAATTTCTATGGAGTTTGTAGGTGATAACATAAATAACACCACGAGGTTGCAGTTCAGTATATGGCCTACACAGATGTTTCTTGCAGATCAGTTAATCCTATTAGTTATTGAGGAGTAACTCGTCTGAACTTGTGAACAAATTAGAGACATTTTCAAATGACAAGTAGGCGTTTTGCTGCTCACATCTGGAAAGAAGTTAGAAACAAATGGATTCACCTCAAACGGAATTGATTCACTTCAAATTTAGAGATCATGCACATCCGCAAGTATTCGTCTCTCCCGCATTCCGATTTTTGGTCGTCTAATCGTCATCAAACGTTTGTTTACCAAAAAACTGAATTCACCTGGACTTACTATAGCAGAATGAACATCAGATTACTCTTCCATGCCTTTTCAATGAAACCATTTGGCTTTCACTAGCGTTTCGTTTCTTAAATTAATTGTTGAGAGCCCCATTACATATCAAATATCTTGATATTTAAGGGAATCTTGATGTGGGCATAAAAGAAATGTACCGTGAAATAAACTTGAGCTCATAATTACTTAGCTGAAGTAATATTAAATTTCATTCAAGCAAAACACCTTCCTGATATGGCAATGTATTGTATTCTCCATCCGCGCTTCTAATCAACTTTTTTAAGTAAAAGAAGCGTCTGTGGAGAATTAAGTGAAAACAGAACTTGCAAGTTCCACGGCTAGAGCTTCTCTGGATTTCACTGTGCTCCCGTGGACTCCATCTTGCATGTATCAGAATTGATCGTCATGGGTCCCAATCAATTATTTTGTTGTTACTTCATCTGTGGAACAATAATGGAAACTTAAAAGCCTGTTACGCCAGCCGCCCCGCGAGGACTGTCGACCTCCACCCGCTCTATGTGACCCATCCTCAACCAGGGCTGATCCTCAATCCGTACACCGTACGTCCGGCAGGAAGTACGTGCATTTTTATGTCCGTGAAGGTGTTTTGTGAGGATCCTAAGCCGCTTCACGGCCTGTTCTTATAATAAAGACGATGTGCCTTATTAAGTTCAATTAAAGCAAAATGATAATCGATAACGAACTAATAATTGACTAAACTAATAGCAACAATTTTAATTGATTGAATTGATAAATGGATTGAAAAAAGGGTCATAGTCTTACTGGCGTAGAAAAGCTCCCCCATGTTCTATGACTACAATTGATTAATTTTTCCAATTTATATTCCTTACACCAGTGACGTGATGACGTGACTCTGACGTCATCCGTCATCATGGTCGGGTGGTCATGGAATTAATTGGTAATGTATAGCTGAAAAACAGAAGTGTAATAACGAAAAACTTATGGCGGGACATAAAATTCAAGATAAATCGTACAAGTTTATTCAAGGATGTTCGGCCATGTTTTGTTTCTGTTCATCTGAGTCTTGAGATGAAAAGGTAAACGTGCAAGTCCCGCCAACGAAGTGCCTGCATAGCCTTCCTTTACACAAAACCTGTATTACGTTAAGCCCTAAGTGCCAGGGATATTTAATTGACATTGTAACTATAATACCTTGATTAAACATCATTAGCGTGTCTCTTATATCGCAGGCTTGCATTAAATCGCTTCTTAATTCTTCAAATAGGGATCCGCGGACAGCCATACATGTCAGTGATGAATGTATTTAAAATGCTGATAAGTCACAGAATTGGGTTGCTCTAACCTACTCAGTTCCCTGAGTGTATCCTCGTGTCGTGTATTTTTGAGGAGCTTTATTGATGAATTTAATGAACTTCATTTTGCCGGTGAGATGAAGTCAGTAGTGAAAGTCTTGCATATTGTTAGTAACAGTGGTTCAATGGTAATATGCTTTAAAAACATAATATTATTGCTGAATACATATCAAAATTTAAAATCAGTTTAAATTTTAGCAGTTGGTAGAATTTCTGTAGTTCGTTTAAATTTAATTTAATATTGAGCATACTTCACGATTTTGCCGCATGTTCATCGTCTGCTGTGCAATTTGTTCTGGAAGCAGGTCATGCATTTAGACAAACATTGCCTAAATTTTAACGTGGATGTAAGTTTTTAAAACGCTGCAACTGTAACCCAAAAACCAAGCTGTAACATAGTGAGACATCATGCATGAGTTTTGTTAAGTCAGAACGCAGTGTCATTATGAGCGTAGCACATTTTTCAGGTCCCTCCTGATGCGGTCATATCGGCTCTAAACCAGCTCTGATCCTTCGACTTACTTTCGTCTCTTGGCTATGAGAAAAAGCTAGTCGCATGGCTGGTAGGACGAAGTTGTGATTCCTTCAGGACATTTCATTGTAGACCTGCGACGAAACTGCCGATAGACAAAACCCGCTCACTGGAAGAATCCAAAAATTTATTACTGAGTGATTACTACTGCAAATATAAAAGCGCAGATCACAAGATGTGGCAAAACAACACCGTTGTCTAATTAATCTTGATTTAAGCCCGTCACATGCTTTTCATTTTAATAATTATATTTTAAAATCATATTACAATTTTTGTAGATTACTGAATTACTCTGTGAGGCCTAGAATTAATTTGAACAACACATCGATAATATGAGATTAGATGATTATGAGATTATAATCGAATTGTGATTATTTTTTCATGAAATTTAATACAAACGCGAAATATTAATTTGGGCCTATCATTTCATAACGAGCGTTCAGAGCATAGTTCGGTGTTCAGAACATCTCGCCATATATTACTCATCGCCACGGTAATATATGTGATACTAACTTTTTTTAATATTAGGATATTTTTGAGCACACATTTTTTGTGATAAAAGCAGTTGAATGTAGTGAAGCTATACCATAATTCACATCCTTGTACGAGGTATTATGCGAAACGTATTATTCTCCTGATAAAGTTTCTTCAACAGTGAAAAGGAATCTGAATTTCGATTGGTTTCTTGACAGATCTATTTGTCTAACCAGCTCTCAATTAGACGTAACAATAAAAGACTTCAGTGATCCCCCTGAAACCTGCTGAAACAATTCCATCATTTCACTTCGCACACAATGTTCACCAGAAAAATCTAACACTCCCCCAAATTTTGTCTGCAGAAAATCCGGCTACAGACAATAATTGAATTCTGATTACATGAGTGGCAGAGTAACATCCATGAACATTTTGAACGTCTGTTCAACGGAACATGCGTCGTGCTCCTCTGCCGTACTCTAGCAATGAATTCACGACATCCAATGGAGTGAAAGCGTACAAAATCAGGAAACAATTGTGCAGTGCTGGGTGTGAGAATCTCATCTCACCACCGGACGTTGTAAAGAAGTCAATTAAAAATCAAACCGTGCAGGCCATGAAAATATTTATTCAACCGGAAATAGAAAAATAGAAACGAAGGTAGAAAACCTCTGAATATCAATGAAACATTTCAAACAGGAAAAATGAACTAACAAGTCACATATATGCAGTCATGTACTTATTTGACGCACCCAGTACATTCGTATGTTTGACATACATTCGTAGATTTGACGTACAATCTTATATATATTTGATATATATTCGTATGTTTGACATACATTCGTATGTTTGACTTACATTCGCATGTTTGACATACAATCGTTTGTTTGATATACATTCGTATATTTGACGTACAATCGTATGTTTCACATACATACGTATATTTGACGTACAGTCGTATGTTTGACATACATACGTATGTTTGACGTACATTTGTATGTTTGACATACATTTGAATATTTGACGTTCATTATATATATGACGTACATTCGTATATTTGACGTACAGTCTTATGTTTGACGTACAATCGCAAGTTTGGCAATCAATCGCATGTTGGCTATAATCGCATACGCAAATCAGAGCGTGCGTGAACACCAACATGTTAGTCAATAAACAAGCTGTTCATGTAACTGTAGTGAACACTACGCGTGACTGTTCAGCACACGTATACAGCCTACATGCGTGCAGTGAACATCACTCATGACTGTTCAGCACACGTATACAGCCTACATGCGTGCAGTGAACATCACGCATGACTGTTCAGTTGCTGGCATCTTGACCTCCGCGTTCACCGCCGGGATGGCCCAGGTTCACCGCCGGGATGGCCCAGGTTCACCACCAGGGTGGCGCAGGTTCACCGCCGGGATGGCCCAGGTTCACCGCCGGGATGGCGCAGGTTCACCGCCGGGATGGTCCAGCACGCGCTCGCTTAGGCAGCCTCGCGAAACGGACCTGATGGAGTTGTCGGGCAGGCCGAGCTCGTCCATCTGTAGGGGTGTTGTATTTTACTTTTATAGCCTGTTCTGTGCGATATACGCATAATTATTATAAACACTACGACTGCAAAAATGCACGTACAACATATACATGCATTTTTTCATAAAATGCACGTACAACATTCAAGGCGACTAAAAGGACGGAGACAGGATTTGAAAATTGTTGGGCTACAAATTTTGAGGATATATTAAACCCGACGATTTTACAAACATGCCCAGGGAAGACACTTACTGACAGTTAAAATCTATTTAAAATCGTTCATATTATGCACAGAGCGAGGCCCTGCAAGTAATCAAGCATTCATTATTGCATCATGAACGCTATGTATGATATCTTACAGTTAGGAAGTATGCGGTATCAAAAGATATGACACCGTCCGTGATGTGCTCATCCGCGTACACGCACAAGCTGGACCCCGTAAAATCGACGCCGCTGTTGGTAAAGCAGTTCATTAGTGAAGCATCACTGAGCAAGCCAGGATGAGCCTTACATTGAGCTCATAAGCTAGAGCTTGGATCTTGATCACTTTCTTTCAAAGACTAGGAAGCAATTACGCAAAATAACAATTGAGCGAATGGGCGAACATGTCTTCTCCCAGCTTTGCGCCATCAAAATAAGGTTCTATTCATTTGCTATTGCAGCTATCTGCTTAACTGCGATAACTTTACGTTATCAAATCTTGTTAATGCACGAGTATTTTTTTTTTAATTTCAAAATCAGTTCAAGCTAATTTGAACTAATATTTTCTAAACCTGTTCCTCCGTGTTTCTCGGTGTTTCATTTAATCATGTTTGCATCAGGCTTCATTGAGTAAAACTAGCTTCACTAAACTTCTGTTTTCAAACTATAAAATTTGGCATAAAGTCTCAAAAAAAAAGTTTTTATTTGAAAACTAATTTAAAATTTGGGTACCATTTCTCCAATTAGAAGCTTGACTGAAGGAAGAAACACGTTTAAAGTTTGCTACTCCGAAACTACATGGCAATAACCATATGCTAGCCTCGTATGTGACAAGAAGAGGTAACAACTTACTTTCTGAACATCTTATTCAAAAGAGCTATTCAAATAAGATTTATTAATTAATCATGCGATATGAATATATGAATATAACCGTTATTTAAAATATTAATATCAGAACTCCAGCGCAAGAAAGTTTAGTAGTTAAGTGTGAAAAAAGCACATAATTGTCATTAATATGTTCATTGCTTCAACGGAAATGATTTGAGGATATTTTCACGAGTTATGAATTAAATTATTTGTATGATTTGCAAAAGCCTGTTTCAAATCAAACTTGCAATGACTCACGTGAAGAACGTCCATGCCGCCTGTCCGGTCACGACGAGCGACGAGACGGCCATGTCCAGTTCACCTAAATTGGCAGCGTTTGTATTGCCCCTGTAGTACGTCCCCTCGTACAGGTTGTAGTAGTCGTCGTTGAGGCCGTACGGACTTCCTGCGTACCTCAACGACGATATCTGAGAGCAACACAGTCTACTGGAACGAACTTCACCTCAAACTTCGGCTCAAACTTTTGGCGTAAAAAACTTGCTTATTGCTCGTATTGTTGGAAAAAATATACCAAATTGAACATAAATGGAACGCTTACATGGAATAATTTCGTGGCAAGCCAAAATTATATCTATAATAAATGTACTACAGGTCGTGCTGCAAAAAAATACACACTTATACTCTAGATTGGCATACAACTAATTATATGACACATCTATAGGGACTTGCAGCTTAGCTCTGTTGTTCTCACCATGTTTGAGCAACCAGTGTTGATACAGACTCCCACACACACCCATGAACATTCTCGTTGAGTGTTGTTTGGGTCATAGTTCATGGCGTCGTAGACATGCCATGCAGCTAAGAATTATGTATTCGCATTATTCCATGATACAGTATACTCTCTAATTAGGGCACATCTATTTTTCTCTTGACGAGGTATGTAAGCGTCAGATATGCTATGCTACCTAGACCACTTTGCTGCGAGTCATATGCGTGCTATGGTTCCGTTAAATTAGTAACAAAATATTGAAAACAAGAACATTTCATTTTATTGAGGAGAACAATGTTTTTGGGGGTTCATTATTAGTTGCTCTTCCAGTATTGTTTTGACCGGAAAGGCAGAATAAGCACTAAACAATGAAATGCTTTCTTCAGTTATACCATCTGTTCAACATGAAGGCTTATACTGTCACGAAATTTCGCTTGATTATTTGGTCATTAAATAGTTTCATTGATTGCATTGGAAGCTAGAAAACAGGAGATGTTTGTTTGTCTACTGAGAACAATATAATGAATAAAAATAGCCCTATTATATAATGTTGCTCCTAAATGAACCGAACTTTGTCGTATCCGTCAATAATTTTAGAATATGCATCACTAATCTCTGGTTATTCCGGAGAACATTGCGCGTGTTGCACATGTTCCTTTAAAACTGAGACGCGATACTAAGTAGTAAAATTTTTTAAACTAAAAAAATCACCAACTTTTTGACACAAATTTGTTAAAATTCATCAGGTTCACTCACTGTCCCATAACACAGACGCTTTCGATGGAATTGTCCATCTGCACGACGCTGAGGTCGGGCGCGTACTCGGTGAACTGGTAGTGGGCACCGGTGTAGTTGAGGCCGTCGTAACCTGTCAGGTACCGGGAGTCATCTCCTCTGACAACTCCTGCGATATGTAAGAAAAATAATGCTTAATTACATCATTTAAAGAGGAGTATCATTCATCAAGGCATAACCAAGAAGGTTTTATAGTTTATACGATGAAATAAAAGGAAAGTACTAATGGTCGAGTTAAAAAATGTTCATTATATCATAGTACAAAAAGTCAAAATCGTTGATAAATTGAAGAATTTTGAAAAAAATAGCTATTACCTTTTTCACTTGCAGTAAATAAAACTAAACACAACCATAACTTCATAGCCCTCATTTTTGCTCTATTAAGAAAGTCAAGCGAACAGTTTCGAAGTGTTTTGCAAAGCGTTTGATGCACACCTATCGTTGATATAGTCTTTGTTGACTGTGCAGATATGTCACAATTCCCATGAGGTGGGAAATTGTCGACCTTAGCATCATGTTAGGGACTGATCACTCCAACTTTTCAATGAGTCAATAATTCAGCTTTTTTTACATTCACATGTTGCTACTAAAATAACAACCTACTGTTCAATGGGAGTATTGTGCTTAGTATCCCATTCCTTTCAATTTCTAGTGGAATTCCTACTCACATTGCCTAGACCAGCGGTTCCCAAACTTTTTCAGGCTGGCGCCCCCTTTGGCTCCCTAGTGAATTTCTAGCGCCCCCACAGACATACGCCTCTTTCCTGAAATTTAGAACGCTGCAATTTTAAAAGGCAAAGGTTAAACACAAATGTGTATTTCACAAATATATTTTTTTAATATGCATATCATGATGCAACACGCGTATCATGATGCAACACGCGTACCATGATGCAACACGCGTATCACGATGCAACACGCGTATCATGACGCAACACGCTATCATGATGCAACACGCGTATCATGATGCAACACGCGTATCTTGATGTATCACGAGTATCATGATGCAACACGCGTATCATGATGTATCACGAGTATCACGCTGCACAACATTTTTACAACACTTCAACTTTACTTCTTGTTTGTTTGTCTGTCTGCTACAAATCTTATAATCGATATTTAACACACTTCTACCTGTCCAATCGATCTGAAGTTTTGCACACTTGCGTAAAGTTGGAGACAATGCATGAATCAATTGGCCGAATAAATAATTTTGAAAAAAAAATCAATATAAAAAAATCAAAAATAATTTTGTCTGCTACAAATCTTATAATCTATATTTGACACACTTCTAACTGTCCAATCGATCTGAAATTTTACACACTCCTATAAAGTCAGAGACAATGCATGAATCAGTTGACAGAATAAATATTTCTGAAAATTTACAAAATTTTTATGTATTAAAAATTATTGAATATTACTATTTTTTTATAATTGAAAATAAAATTGTAAATTCATTGTACATGTGTAACATCAAAGTCACTGGATTCTTTAGAAGTGTTGTCTTTAAAAATTAATTTTTAAACGCAAATTATTCCTACTGTCATCGCTAACGTTATTTTGTGTCTATTTCTCCAGCACATCAGAAGTTAACTAAAAATATCTAGTTGAATTTGGACAAACAAATGTCATTGACGATTTCATCTCAGATAGCATGAATATATAATTATAGGACATATTATTTTCCATTCTCAATTTGAAATATGCATAATCTGACAACAAAGAAGCATCTGTTCATTTCTAAGCAGGAGGGCCTCAACCGCCAGCCCGTTGCTGGGTACGTTCTATGCCCCGACATTGACTTATAAACCGAGCCCGTGGCTGGCATGGCTTCAGTGCGCGTCGAGCTTCAGTCAAGTCTGTACGTAGTTAAGCGTCCACATCGAATTGGTAAGTCTGCCTCATTGCAAAGTCTGATTGTTATTTCGATCTTTCGAGTGATTAGTACATTTATTGGATGATTAATGTTTACGAGAGAATTGTGGTTTATTGATGATATAATGTATTTAGTCAGAATTGATCTTCATTGACATAATGATAGGTTAATATACGGTGACGAAATCAGTACCTCAAAATTTATAATTCACTGACTCAGTCTGAAACCAAACCACGAGGTCTTTTAGCCTATTCGATTTTGTTGTATATTTGTTAGTTTAGACCAATTTGAGTTGAGGGAAAATTAGAAAATGATGGCACAGAGGGCACGTTTCCGGAAGGTAAAAAGAGAGAATAAGCTTATTCAGAGGGTACGTATACAGCTTATACAGAATATACGTAACGCTTCACTGAAGCGGAAGGATAGTGCCCACTATAGTCAAATTCATCATTTCTTTAATATCGTCAAAACGACGATGACAGTAAAAGTTTGCCGGTATAAAGTTCACTGCCAGCCGTTTTCTCGGAGTGCAGACGACCTCAGAGTAGCAAGCACCACCGGAGTGACACACGTGACAGTAACAAGCGTGGAGGTACCTTATATTTTCCCATAAAGTATCTTAACTCTGACAACTTCCCTCGTAAAATTCTTTGCCAGCTACAGAACAGGAAATGCACCCAGTGCAGGGTGTGAGAGGAGGCTTTTGGGAGGGAGGGATGTGTATTGCAAATACTGGGCATCACGCCTGGGCTACGCCCGTGAACCAAGAACTCGCTGTCGCCCACGTCTTAGCATAGAGTGCAAACGTATAAGGGGCGACCATGGGATCGTTACACGTAGAAGATTTTACAGGCAGTCAGGAGCATTTTTCTTACCCCAAGTACTATGCATATCTTACACATCCGTTTTCTGTACTTTCATCCATGTCGTTTGTTCTCCTCTTAACTCTGATACTACGATCACCATTGCACGATGCATCGCAGCGATCAGTCGCCCTAAACCTCCCTTCCATCCCTCCACAGGAAGTAACGATATGATCATATGATATGATTTTAAGTGGGGGTGATGATGTCTATGAAGATTGATGATGATGAAGGTTTCCATACCAGCTAAAACCTCCCCATGTTATAATGAATGCTTGTATGGAACCTGGTATTGTGGACACCATCGAGACATTCGCCCCCCTCCCCCCGGGGCAGCAGATCTCTTCTTATAACGAGGCCCAGCAGCAGCGTATCTATGCTACCGTGATTATAGGCGTTGTTCATAATGGGAGACGCAGGCTGTGTTGCCCCGTATTGTTTGGCTCAAATTCAGCTTTCATCTCTCACTCATCATGTGAATGGCAGATTTAATAAACAAATGCTCCATGAACTAAAGCAAATGGTGTGGGCTCTCGTATGAAAATTGCTGAATACTCCGTGCTTTAAGTTGAGGTGTTATCGTTGGCCACAATACAGCGAGAACCTGTGTTTGAAAAACTCGAATAGAGCACATTTGGTCAACTTGCGTACTTAGAAATCACAGCTCGACCGATGCGTCGGCATGAATGGCGTATAACACGCTTGATGCCTAAGGCTTACTTTCCTTAATTTATGATTTCATTCATGTCGATATTTTTTCTCCACTGTAGATATTTTGTCCAGTCGAATCTGTAACAATATCTTTAATACTCAGTCCAATTAACTTTAAGTCAATAAATAAAATATCGTATATTTGTTTTCATTCGTTAGCAGAACCCGTCTGAAGATTGAGTAAACTGTTTTCGCTGTATCGTCTTATCTTGACCTCACTATCATAGCCTGGCATTTCCTCAACAGCTGTTGCCATGCAGCCAAGGTATTGCAGCAGGATAGACCCAAGCATTGCTTGTTTTATCTCTGTAGCATATTTCTTGAAGCTGCGAGGCACTGAACGAACTGGGCAGCTCAGCTACAGCGTCACATGAGGTGCGTATCCTGATGCAAGAGGTGCGTATCTTGATGCAAGAGGTGCGTATCCTGTCTCTTATACACATCTAGATNGATGTGCGTATCCTGATGCAAGAGGTGCGTATCCTGATGCAAGATGTGCGTATCCCGATGCAATGTTGACCCAAGACCTTGTAGTGCGCTGAGGCGCTACGACTCATTGAGGCAGAGATATGGCATGCTTACACGAGTAACTTAAAATGAAGATATTCAATCAGATTATAAGAGTGCATCGATGCATGCCTTGGAATTATGAGTATCAGATGCAGAAGAGGAGTGCATTGAATGACCCTCAGGGGCTAAAATTCGAATGCGATATATTGGCTCAAATGATGTGTTAAAAATAGATCTAAATTTAATTAAATACTGGGAGAAAACAAAGGAGCCCAACCTGTAGAACAAAATGTAAATAAAATTCTAGCATGGAACTTCTGTTAAATTGAACAACATGAGAGAGTTCAAGAAAATCTCGAACAAAACAAAACTTCAAAGCTCACGAATGTTGTTTTCTGCTTCGTCAAAGTATATCTTAAAATGACTCCTAATTTATTGTGTATCATCGTTGCTGGATCTAGTAAGCGATTTTTAAAATTGGCTCAACATAACATATATCCTCTGGTACTTTTTGGCATTTGTTACTTATTATAGCCAACCGTGACACTGCCATCAGTTGCCATTAACAGGTTAGTTCATATCATCTTGAGCAATAAGTCAAGTCAAACCAGTTCATTTCTGTACGTACAGTCCTCGTTTCATTGCTTCGGGTGATAACCGAACAAGCTACAATATATACTTCCACTGGCAGCAGCGGCTTGGGCACTTATTATTCACAAGAAACTACCATCGAAAAAAATATGTATTATTTACTTTTATCCAGCATGGCGTTTACGTGCCTATATTGACTCGATGAAGATTGACTTCATTCAACTGGATCACTCGTCTGAGTGTGAAGGAACGTTGGCGCGCTGAGCTGCTGCGCGCCAACGGCTGATCAGAGTAAATCCATTCCACAAAACAAACATCTGGGGCTATACTTTCAAAAAAAGAAGTATGGCCCCAGACTCGTACGTAAGCCCGTCGTAAGAATAATAGAAGAAGTAGGCTTTAGTAATTAATATAAAAATTCTTGTGATTTGGGTATCGAGAGCATCTATGAAAGCGTTGAATTAATGATTAAGTTCTTCTTGGTTCTGGTTTTGAATATTTTCATTGCTAACTTTGAGTTATGAGATTAAAAAGAGTTATGATATATAAATAATGATCAGAGAAATTTTCATTGATGGATGTTCACACTAAATTAAGTTTGATTACTAAATATTGAATTCAACAATTTCTCCTCTTCATAAAAAACGTTGGTGTTCAATTTCTCATAATAAACAGTCCTGAGCTGTGTGAACTCGCGGATTAGAGGGGGTAATGTTTTCCATGAATTTTACTTCCATAAATTAAATAAAATTAAGTAAATTTTTAGGTACATTCTATGCAATTTCCTTAAATTTAAATCCTATAAATTCCCTATTGATACTCTTGCTCAGGTCGTCGCATGCATTTTTCAAAATTTGAGTTAATAGTTAATTGGTATATGTAAAAACTAACATTAACATTGAAATGTAAATGAACATTTCTTCCAAATTTCAAAATGAAGGCAAGGTGAAATGAGGTTTAATGAGTGTTCCTTCAATTTATGCGACTTCAGTTTTGAAATTCTTTAATTTGTTAGGAAAACGATCAATTGTAGTCTGATGATGATTAAATCGAACATAAAGCATTATTAATCTCACGGATGATCAGTCCCAAGCAGCGCCGAGTTTTACCTGCTGGTTAATCCGAGCGACAGTCAATCCTGAGATTCTGGACTGCCCGAGCGGTCATCACGCCTCACAAAATACGAAATGCTACTTTACACTTGAACTTAATAGTTTACCAAATTTATAAACTAGAAGCAAAAATTAATTTAGTTCTTTATGAGGCCACTTGAATCGCTGGTGCAAATTGTCTTATCTTAGTTATCTATTACTCGTATCATATTCATATCACTGAAATAAAAAAAATTGTGACAGATAAAACGTTCATCCGGCGAATAACTGACGTTCACGATGAGCTTGACATCCACGCGTGACGGTTGGAAGTCAACCTCGAGCGGCAGCGGCTCGGATTCAACCGGCCTGAAGATCGTCAGCGGCGTCGACGGCTTCAGCTTCAGCGTCGAAAACGCAGACTTCTCAGTTGAGAGGAGCGGCAACAGAAGCAGTGAGTGAACCTAACTGGAGCACGTCGGACTCGTGCTGACTCAATTACACAAAAAAAAATCACATAACTATGCCGGGATAAATGTCGTTACAACAATTATTCACCGTCTAATTGCTTCCCGGTTGGGGAAGCGCATCTAATGTCTGTCTCTGCAATACAATCGAGTTATTGTTTTGGTCAGGCATTATTAAAACCTGCCTGTTTGATATAAGTAGCTATCATTCCTATAAAGACTGTAGATGAATTATGTCCAATTTTTATATGTAGTTCGTTGGTGAAGTTTTGTTTTTCATGAATAAATAAGTTCATTTTGTTAATTTTCCTCTTTTTTATGACCCGCAGGCAGCAATACCAGCGAAAGCGGCGGAGGTTTGAGTGATCTCAAGTTGGACTCGGCTGACTGCGTGCCGGGCCAATACACGGGGATAGTGCGGACGGCTAGTATATCTGACAGTGTCTATCCCGCAAGGAAGCTTAGACACGAGGCAAGTTTAAGGTGCCGCCGTGCCGGTATCTAGTCGTTCCCGTCACGGCGACACCTTAAACTTTTCTCGTGTCTAAGCTTACTTGCGGGATTGACACCAAGCGGCAGACATTTGGCAACTGTCAGATCTACTAGCCGTCGCAGTGCACTATCCCCGTGTACAAGCACATCATGCAGGGTCGCCTGCCGAAGACCACTACTGCCCTGGGTGTAATGGACCATCATGATTCCTGCCTTCCGGAACGTAGCCTTCAACACTTCAAGCCGTCCGTATCTAGGCCGTGGGTCGAACCAGCCCTCGGTCGAACGGCAACTTGTCGAAGGACGATAAATTTTGGAACAGAACTATGCTATCTGAAACCTAACCTCAGATGCGGTGAACGTAAAATTACGCAATTTAACGATGCCCGGAAGTCATATTCGATCCGCGGCCTGGTGGTGCACGGCAGGTGGTGGTCAAGGCCGGAGGACAAGGCTGAGTGGTGCTCGGCTAATTGGTGTCGGTCCGGAGAGATCTAAGGCGTTCGATTCAGGGCTTATTGGTGCACAAAATTGGTGGTGCACGGCTGCGCTCCCCATCATGCATATGTGCTTGTACACGGGGATAGTGCAGACGGCTAGTAAGTCTGGCAAGTGTCGGTCGCTTGGTGACTATCCGGCAAGTAAGCCTGTACACGAGGAGAGTATAAGGTGCCGTTATCTTCTCGTTCGCGCCCGCCAGTGTGTCGTTAGAAGCCGTCGAGTGAGGTCTGTGAAGAAATATAATGTGGGATCACCTTCAACAACTCGAGTCTGTACGTCATTTCTATACTCTTTATTCTAGCCCTTAAAAATGCAATGTCGGGAACAACTAAATCCTGACCATTAAGGTCTTCTTTCAGTTTCAAAATACTCGTTTCTCTCCTCATTTTGTTGGGGTAACCAGCATGGCAAACATTCCGCTTTAATTAATATTTTTGGAATATTTCAAAGGATATTTGAATAACGTCTGGAATCCACTTTGTTGAGTTCTTCTTGGAACCATTATCGTTCAAACAAGCCATGATTCACTTGACCCAAGATACTTCACAAAAGCGGCACAGATGCTCTCACCATGGCTGAATCAGCGCTACTAGCCACTTCTCCAGCCAAAAAATCAACACATCGTTGTTCCTCTCGGCCGCGTCTCGGGCACTTGCCGGCGCATGCCTCTGACGCGAACCCCTATACACGAGGCTAGTTGCGTGGACAGTTCAAGCGGCGGATGAAATAGCGGCTAGTACTATCCCTGTGTACAGGCACCTTAGCCATCAACCCAGCCCAATTCTACGTTGCCATGGAACAGTGCTCCCAGGCAGACGGAAGTGTCCTGGATGAGGTGCTAGTTTACTACGCGCCTCTCCGAAGCGACCTGAAGAAATAGGTCAAGACTTCCTATTAGGGAAGGAACTTCCTATTCCCCGTGGCCATATCCGACTACTGCATCGTCTTGAAGATAGGAAGAGCTTTCTGGTCGAAAGATAAGTTCGATGACGGCATACTGTTCCAGCGCAGTTTATCGAAGAATGCCGTCGCGTCTACGGCGCTGATGCAAGCAAGGATTATCGCAGGGTGTGAATGCAAGCTTCGATGCAGCGACTCGCCCTCGAGCCTTGAAAAAAGTCTGGATAGTTTCATTCGTTGGATTCAAGGATCGGACCCTGTGACCAGATCATACGACTGGATTAAGAGGAACTACCGTGACCGGGCCAAAGAGTTCATGTCTCAGTTTGATCTGAGTCCTCACGAACCAAAGTAAGGGAAGATTTCGAACCACAAACAATGATGCCCCTAATGTCGCCAAAGTTTATGGGTGGCGGTCTGTTGGGCGCAAGACCTGCGGTCACCAATGTCGCAGAAACTGCACTGGATAAGTTGGACGTCGGGCTGCTCCACAGACATAATTAAGGTGACGATAACCAACATCTGGTTTTTGGATCCTGTATAATTGTTAGCACGACGCACGGGGTCACCGTTGGCAACCAGAAACTGTGTAAAAACGCTTTCCGTTTTTGAGTTTGGGTTGCCGTAAGTCCGCGTTCAGGTTTTAGGATAACCACGGTTTCAACAACAAATTTCCTTTTTATTGAATGAAAAATTGTATCTGTAAGAACAAACATAAATATATTAACTCTATATACTTTAATGTATGCTTATAATATTCAGATATAACAAATGATCATCAAAACTATAAATAAGTTATATAAAGGCATAAATCAACGCACCGAAATATTGTGGGCAGTTTTGACGCGGGCTACGAACAACTGATCTGACAAGAAACTATTTGATACGTCGTTGACTAGGCTTTACACTCTGAAGGTCTGATGAACAAGTAAATCGTAGGAGCGCATAAAAAATAGACTATTAAAAACTAAGCTAACAAAAGGTTCGCTAAAAATATTTACAAACTGGAATCCCGTCCTTGGTTTCCAGTTTCTTCCTACTCATCGTCGCTTTCCGAAACGGGGCTGAAAATTTCGGCAGTATATATACCACTTAATCCTGCTCCCGTCGCCCCGGGTTCCACAACTGCTTTAACAGCAATGACTGATAGGCGCTGCATGCTCAATTGCCACAACTATTCCCCTATATCGCAAGCAATGAAGATAGATTAGGTCCGTTCCTCTTTGTTTTAGGTACAGAGTTGGAGTAAGTGAGGATAAATCCTTTTTGCAGGCGAAGTTGAGCATGATTACGCAATCGTTGTGGACTTACAGCGCGATGGTTTTTAGCAATTAACTTCATAAGATTCTATGCCCTCTAGTATGCTCACTCACGTAAATGAAGTTGAAGTAAAGTGTGAAGTTAAATAAGGCCATAATATTTAATTTAGCCGTTTTGGACTCCTGTTGGACTGGTTTTTCCGACTTTTCTTTATTACATCCGGTTATCTTGGTTACTTGGTCTCTTTAGCCTTGACCACATCGCCTTCCGCGTCGTAGCTGTTTACTGTTGTTAGCTTGTTATGGTGTTGGTGTTGTCTTGTGCTCTGCAAATCAAGGTAAGACGTGTTCCATTGCCTTGCAATCTCAGTGTCAGTTTTCTTAAGTTGTGAAAGTGCCTACCGTGAACACAATGAATATTACATCTGAGGAACAAGACCTCATTGACCCAGGTGCAGCAATGAATACACCGCTAATAGCTGGTCAAGAGTTGACAGACTTCTCAAAATCAACGAAGTGGACGTACAATGTAGCGTTCCATTCGTTGGCTTGCTTTAGGATGTTTCTGAGAATGAATATCTGGTCGACAGTTCCTCTTCCCCTCCTGAAGCCTGCTTGTTCCTTCCTGAGCAATGTATCCACTCTACCTTGTATCCTGTTGATGAGGATCTTGCTGAGCACCTTGCTGGCCAGAGGCAACAATGTAACTCCCCTCCAATTTCCACAGTCCTGAAGGTTCCCTCGTTTTGGGATTTTGCAAATGAGTCCCTTGGTCCACTGTGTCGGCACCGTCTCTTGGTCCCAAATCAAGTCAAATATCCGCTTCAACTCTATGCTGGTCCGTTCGATATCTGCTTTAAGCATTTCGGCTGAAATTTGGTCTGCCCCAGGGGCACCTCCATTCCTGAGGGTCTTCAGTGCGGCCCTTATTTCCGCCACCTCTGGTGCCTCAACTGAGATATCGAGCTCCTGTCCTTCCTCTCCCACTTCCTCTGGTGGTTCCTCTGGTGCTTCTCTGTTGAGAACTTCCTGAAAATGTTCCTTCCATCTTGCCATTCTGGCCTCTTTGCTCTTCAGCAGCTCCCCGTTCCCACTCTTCACTGCTGCAGTTTGCCTGGTGCTGGTACTCTGTCCTGTCAGCCGCTTTACTATACTGTACAATTCTTTTTGTCTTCCGTTTTCTGCTGCGTTCTGTGCTTTCGCCGCTTCTTCCGACATCCACATTCTTTTGTCTTCTCTTACGCTCCTCTTCACTTCCCTGTCCTTTTCTCTGTACTCTTCTCTCATTCTGTTTTTAATTCTTTCTGATCGGGTGCTTTCTACCCGTACCTTGGCAGTTCTTCTCTCGTCGATCAGCCTCCAAGTATCGTTGCTGATCCATGGTTTGTTCACCCTTTTCTTGTACCCAAGCACCTCTTCTGCCGCTTTTGTATAGGCATTTTTCTGCTGCTCCCATATCTCCTCTATGTTATCACTCTCGTTCCTTGTGGTGTCCAGCTTGTTTATGACTGCCCTGCAGTACTTCTTTCTCATCTCGTCATTTCTCAGTCGATCCACATCTAACCTCGGCTTTACCTGGTTGTCGTTTCTGTGGGTACTGAGGCGCAGCGTGATGCGTGTCCTCACCAAGTAGTGATCGCTATTGATATCAGCTCCTCTCTGTGCCCGCGTGTCCAGGACAGATGATCTCCACCTACCGTTGATCAGGAGGTGGTCGATCTGATTCTTTACTCTTCCATCTGCAGATATCCATGTTGCTTTGTGGACGTTCTTGTGTGGGAATAATGTACCTGTTATCACAAGTCCATTCAGCTGGTAAAACTCGCATAATCTTTCTCCATTATCATTCTGCATCCCCAGCCCATGCACGCCCATAGTCCTCTCGTACCCACTGTTGTCACTTCCTACTTTAGCATTAAGGTCTCCCATGATGATAATGATGTCATTCCTGTTGCATCCATCTAGTGTTTCTTGTAATTCCTGGTAGAACTGTTCTTTCTCCTCTTCCTCCCTCTCGTTGTGAGGGGCATACACTTGAATTATAGTCACTCTTCTGTATCTGGAGTAGAATCTTGCTGTTATTATCCTCTTGTTGACAGGTGTCCATTCCATGAGTGACTTCTCTGCCTGTTGACTTATCAATATAGCAACGCCTCCCTCGTGTAGTTCATCATCTCCGCTGTATATCAACGTCTGTCCTGTAGCCAACCTCGTCCTGCCTGCTCCTGCCCACCTGCACTCGCTGATCCCGAGCACATCCAGATGGTACCTTATCATCTCGCTCGCGATCTGTGCTGCAGTTCCTCCCCTGTACATAGTTCTCACATTCCAGTGACCGATGGTGAAAATGTTTTTGGGTGTCACTAGAGATCTTGTCGGGCGTTGGGCTTCCCTAAGGCTTTGACCCATCGCCGTCATAGGGCCAATATTGGCGACCTCCGTTTCACCCTGGTTTACTTGCAATATGCCGTCCGTTGTTTCTGTAACAAGATTGTTTTCTGGGAGTAGGTTGTTAGCCTTCTGCCCAACCCCCAGGCTTGGAGGGCCAGTGGTTTTCTGTCAGGGTTTCCTTCCCTTAACTGCGTTGGTCCACGTCACCTTACGGTGTTCCCTCCATCCGCCACCCGGAGGACGCGCCTCGTACGCCGTGCAGTCCCAGCGCGAGGGATTATTAGGCACCCTAGCTTATTAATAGAGGAATCTTTGAACTTGGCAACCTTAATCTCAGCAACCAACTCTGGCGTCGTCGCCGGGTTTTATTCAACTATGCGCCGAGAGGCCGCTGGTTGCGAGGTAGCTGGTTAATTGTCGCTCACCAGCACCTAGTCACCAGGCTGCACGGAACGCGTGTCAGTTGTCCATTTTTGACGAGTTTGCAATAACGTGAGGTACTAGCGTCGCCATCTCGTCCACAACAAATCTGCTAGGTATTTTACCTGCTTCCAACGCTTCTTTGAGCATACGTCACTCTTGCAAAAAAGTCCGGGTAGGAACGTAACACCGGCATTCAAAAGATGCAAGTGATTGGGAGTCCGCGCCTCGAGATAATCGGGATTGTCCGAGACTGGCGTCAGAGGACGGTTGCTAAGGATGGCGTCAACCTCGCACATCAACGTGCCGAATTCTTCGTCGTTAAATTTGAGAGGGTGCTCGTTTGTGGGGGCTGAATATTCTGCTAAGTAATTTTTGTTCCGCGTGAATTTTTTCTCAATTCTTTTGAATCTTTTGAGAGCTTTATCACGGTTGTTTGGAAATTTCGCATTGGTTTTCAAAGGCAAGTCGATGACGTAAGGATTGTCGTCATCTATCTTCGAATTTGCGGTCACGATTTCTAGAAACATATCGTCCTCCACCGAGTTGTAAACTGCATCTTCACCAGTCGTGTCGTAATCTTGAAACATTTTCTTAAAATTTCCGTTTATTTCATTCTCTTTGAAATGGATCCTCGCTCGATGAACGGACACCTTTCTAGTTTTAGATGAAATCGGCCCATTCAGCGCCCATCCCAGCCAGTGCCGGGAGGCAAATGGATCGTTCCACTCCCTGCTGACAGTTTGCAGAGTTTTTAATAAACCAGGCATGTCCATTCCAATCAATACTGAAACTTCCTCGTCGAGGAAGCTAAAGGGTATCGACTCCAGAAACGGAAGCCCTTCCAAATCTTCACGTCTTGGCAAGTCTTCCTTAGAAAATGGCCAGTCTCTTTCAGGCTTGGAATACAAAACGGGCACCGTCGCAGTCACCGTTTCATCCAGGTCGCAAATTTTCAAGTTATTAAGAATCAGTGTAGGAGTTTTCAAGTTCTTGCAAGCCATCGTTGTCAAATATAAATCTTGTTTGACGGTTTTTGCACCAAGCTTCTCTATCAAGCTCTCATTGATCCAACAATTGGTCGAGAATGGATCCAACGCAACATTGACCACAATCTTAATGTTGTTATCCAAACTTATTTTCGCCGGGATTACCGGGCATCTTACCTTCACACCCGGACAGGCACCAGCCCCAGTTGCGAATGAAGTTCCTTGATGTCGCGTCTCTGCGCTTCCAACATCGGAAGCTGAGGGGAGTGAACCATTTGATCGCCGGACTGGTCTGTTAGATTCAACCGTCTCGTGCAGTACTGTGGGATGCTGCCGCCCGCACTTCGCACAGGTGAGGCGATTTCTGCAGTCCTTCGAGAGATGATGGGCTCTCAGACAGCCAAAACAGAGGCCTAACTTTTGCACGATGTTCATTTTTTCGGCTGTAGGCTTCTTGAAGAAGAAACAGTTTGCCAGGTGATGATTATTTTTCTTGCAACAAGGACACATTATTTGGGAGGCTTCAGGATTTTCGTCAATCACTTTTGCAGCCTTTTGTAGATGGTGACAGTTTCTTCAAGGCGCCGCTACCAGTATTCGCTTTCTTCTCTGCGTAGCCTTTAATGTCCGCTAAAATAGGCTGCTTGAGGATAGCCGACTCCTCTTGAACGAATGTCACTAAATGCTGGAATGTCACGTTCTCTGCATTCTTGGTCAACCTGTAAGTATAAGTTCGCCACCTCTCCGTTAGTTTGTATGGAAGCTTCGTAATGATGTTCATAATCTCCTTTGGGCTATTCAGGTGGTTAAGCGAAGACATATTCGACATATAATTGGAACACTTCGTAAGGAAGAGTGACAACTCATCCAAAGCATCCGAATTGTCATAGTC
>NW_025944379.1:0-550 GCF_000764305.2 Hyalella azteca
ACTGAACTCGGACTACACTGAATCTTTGACTACACTAAACCTCCTACTACACTGAACCTCTGACTACACTGAATCTCCCACTAGACTGAACCTCTGACTACACTGAACCTCTGACTATACTGAACCTCTGACTACACTGAACTTCTGACTATACTGAACCTCTGAATATACTGAACATGAGACTACTTCCCTGTCAAAATTTAGACGCTGCTGTCGGTCGGGCTTCAGTTGCCGCTCTCGGATTAGAGATGAATCAGATGTGAAATGGCCGCATCCCCTAATCCGCCGCCCAGTAGGTGCTAATTTGGGTAGTTCCATGATAAAAAATATAAGGGTCAAATGAGACACAAAATCAGCGGCTGGTCAGGCCACCATTGGCTTACCCTGCTCAATAGCTGGCAGGAGTTCTTAGTGCGTGCGTGCGTGCAGATATCATCGTGTGTGTGCGAATAGATCTGATTTGTATAAATTTCGTGATATATAGGTTATATATGTATGAATTCGTTTAGCTTACTATTTACTTACCTGTTTCATTTGCTTATTTCAGGAG
>NW_025944380.1:0-817 GCF_000764305.2 Hyalella azteca
GGGGTGTTGGGTGATCAGGAATGTTAGGTGGTCAGGAGTGTTGGGTGATTCAACGTCCACTAATGCCAGTCATAATTCAAACTCCACGCCAGACTTCACCTTATTTGTACCGTAAGGTGTTGCTGTGGTATAACTCTAATCATCGGCATGCAGGGATCTACTATGTACTTATTAGAACAATTATGTATCCTTATCGTTAATATTTTCATAAGTACTAGTAAAGTTGTTGTCATTTAAAAAATTAATTTAATAATTACAAACACATTATCTATTTTCGACACAAAAATGTTACGGTTTTTGCCTTAATTTTTACAGCGATCAAAATCCCTCTTCACTCACAGGCTCGTTGATGCACTGGACGCGAGGGCTGAGCGAGCAGCCTCCGTTGAACACCTCGCACTCGTTCACGTCGGTGCATCTGAAGCCGTCGCCCGTGTATCCTATACAAGACAATAATTTCACATTCAGTTTACTAAAAAAATCCACATTCAGTTTACAACACAAATCCACATTCACTTCACCAACACAAATCCATATTCAGTTTACTAACACAAATCCACATTTAGTTTACCAGCACAAATCCACATTCAGTTTACTAACACAAATCTGCTTAGAGGTTCAGGCCCAAGACCGAGTGAAATTAATAATGAAAATCAAAACAATGCGCACGAGAGCAACCAACGAGCACCAAACTTAACACCACACCTTCGGGGCAGGGAGCGAACGTATAGGAGGCTACGTGCAGCTGAACTAAGTACCGCACCTGCAGGACAGGGAGCGCACGTGTAGGAGGCTACGTGCAGCTGAACTAAGTACC
>NW_025944381.1:0-10323 GCF_000764305.2 Hyalella azteca
TTCGTATTGGCTAAATATAATGCCATTCGTATTGGCTAACTATAAAGCCATTCGTATTGGCTAACTATAATGCCATTCGTATTGGCTAACTATAAAGCTAATCGTATTGGCTAACTATAATGTCATTCTTATTGGCTAACTATAAAGCCATTCGTATTGGCTAACTATAACGCCATTCGTATTGGCTAACTATAATGTCATTCGTATTGACGAACTATAAAGCCATTCGTATTGGCTAACAATAATGCCATTCGTATTGGCTAACTATAACGCCATTTGTATTGGCTAACTATAATGCCATTCGTATTGGCTAACTATAACGCCATTCGTATTGGCTAACTATAACGCCTGTCTCTTATACACATCTAGATGTGTATAAGAGACAGCTACAGGCGTGCCTAGGCCTACAGGCGTGCCTAGGCCTACAGGCGTGCCTAGGCCTACAGGCGTGCCTAGGCCTACTCAGAGACTTGCATGAGATTTTGTCCAAGTGATGAAGCACTCACTCCACTTGTGCAGGTCATTCTGATGATTTTTGGCCCGGCATAAGGGCTTATCAGTACTACACGCAGGAAATGTGTTACGATTTGGCCGTGTTGATACATCAATATTTCTGAGCGTAATATCAAGTTCTCAAATCAACATGTACAGAAAGTTAAGAAGTCAAACTTTTTAGGTCCGGACTAATAAGGTATTAATTAATTAGGTATTAATAAGGTATTAGGTATTAATAATTAATTAATAAGGTATTAATTAATTTACTATTAACTACTATTAAGTTATTTAATATTAATTATAGTAAACAGGAAAATTAAAACTATGCTGTGCATAAAGGGCAGTTACAAAGAATGACCTGCGTTTTTAATAGCTTCATTTTTTTAACTTTTTGCTTATTAGTAAATGGTTAATTAAATTAATAACACGTAGTAAATTCAATTATTACTAAATTATTTTTCTTTTTATTTTATTATTATTCAATTATTTATTTCACTTTTTATTATTTATTATTATATAATTTTTAACTAATCCCCACTCAGAATACCTAAGCTGTAGGCTAAACTAAATGACTTTAATTCGTCTGGTAAGCGGTCTGCCGTCTCTGTCTATTAAACAGAGATGGTGCTATTCTGTCAGTGTGTCCTCCTATTAGACAGAGACTGTCTGTTAGGCCTGGGTTATTGCAATAGGCCTTTTGGTCTTTGTCTTGAACCTAATTTATTTTATAGGCAAACAAGGGGGGACTTGTTTGTTCGATCTTGTTTGAAAATTTCGTGTTTAATTTAGTGATGGAGATATGTATTTAGAATACGTATGGGCTAACTTTGTAAACATTGTAAATATTTCAACGGTCCCTTTTTTTCTTCGCATTTCATTCTTTACTTTTTTACTTTACCTCACTTTTCCCTCACTTTTACCTCACTTTCCCCTCACTTTCCCCTCACTTCCGTCCCGCCATCTTCCTTCCCTCGCCGTAATTTCATTCACGATCGTTTGACATGACAATAAAATCCGTAAGGCAGTTAGCAACCCTCTTTTTAGTCCCAATTACCTTCATCCCTTGTCCTTACCCTCATCCCTGGTGTCGTTACCCTCATCCCTGGGTCTCGTTACCCTCATCCCTGGGTCTCGTTACCCTCATCCCTGGGTCTCGTTACCCTCATCCCAGGGTCTTGTTACCCTCATCCCTGGTCTCGTTACCCTCATCCCTGGTCTCGTTACCCTCATCCCTGGGCCTCGTTACCATAATCCCTGGGTCTTGTTACCCTCATCACTGAGTATTGTTATCCTCATCCCTGGGTCTCGTTACCCTCATCCCTGGGTCTCGTTACCCTCATCCATGAGTATTGTTACCCTCATCCCTGGGTCTTGTTACCCTCATCCCTGGGTCTAGTTACCCTCATCCCTGGGTCTTGTTACCCTCAACCCTGGGTCTTGTTACCCTCATCACTGAGTATTGTTACCCTCATCCCTGGGTCTCGTTACCCTCATCCCTGGGTCTCGTTACCCTCATCCCTGGGTCTTGTTACCCTCATCCCTGGGTCTTGTTACCCTCAACCCTGGGTCTTGTTTTCCTCATCCCTCTGCCATCTCGTTTTTATTTTATAACTACTTGTTCCTCTTTAATTTATTGTTTTTTCTAATATTAAATTGCAATAATCAAGTAATTTGAAAAATTCAAATATTGATGTAAGAAGTAAACATTTTGTAGAAAAAAACTAAGTTTTCCAGCAACACAAATTTTTAATAACCGTTCGATAGTAAATACATACCGTAAATACTATACATACAAAAAATCCAATACATACTTTTGTATGATAGTAAATACACACGGAAAATACTATACATACAAAAAATACAATATATTGTATTGTATGTTAGTAAATACACACGGAAAATACAATACATACAATAAATAAATATTACTTTTGTATGTTAGTAAATACGCACGGAAAATACTATACATCCAAAAAATACAATATATTGTATACTTTTGTATGATAGTAAATACACACGGAAAATACTATACATACAAAAAATAATGAGAATCTTCCTCGCCGCAAAAGTGAATAAACGACGCCGGAAAAGCAGCGAGAAAAAACCTGCCATAAACAAGGCCTTCGCTCGTTCACAAAAAACTTTCTGGAGAAAAAAGTCGTTCAAAAAAAGTGCCCGGAGTTTGCGACCCCAAATTCCATTTGGCGTTGAAGGAAACAATCCTAGAGACTGGATTCGATTGCGCCTGGATGTGTAGTTGTGATGTTGGTGATGTTTGTGATGTTGTGTGATGTTGTGTGATGTTGTGTGTTAATGATGTTTGTGATGTTGTGTGATGTTGTGTGATGTTGTGTGTTGGTGATGTTTGTGATGTTGTGTGTTGGTAATGTTGGTGATAAAGGCATGTATAGATACTCGAATAGTCCAAATGGAGTGGCAACGGCAGTTTTTTCTACGTCTTCTTCCTTGACCGGGATTTGATGGTAAGCGGCGAGCAGATCTATTTTTGAGAACACTTTCATTCCGTGTAATTTACTGGCGACGCTGTTCACGTGTAGGATGGGATATCTGTCCGGCTTGGTGATGGAATTTAATACTCTATAGTCTCCACATGCTCGCCACGTACCGGGTGTTGGCTTGGGCACTAAATGTAACGGTGAAGACCACGGACTCTTAGACTGTCTGATTATTCCTGCCTGTAGCAATTTAGAAAATTCAGTTTTGGCAGCTTCAAATTTCTCCGCCGATAGCTGACGAACTTTGGCAAAAGTTGGCCTTGCTTCAGCTGTCTCTATGGAATGAAACACTTTGGATGTAACTGCGGTTGATGTTGGAGATTTAGGAGATAATACAGATGGAAACTTTTCAAGTAATTTGCGTGCCTCAGGCGGAAAGTTTTCTTTATTATTTATCACTACTTGGATTACGTTCCCTTGAACACTTCTGGCAGGCGAGTACTGGTTCGTCAAACAATCAAGTAGCCTCTTCCTGCCACAATCTACAATTAGGTTGAACTTGTGAAGAAAATCCACTCCGAGCAAAGCGTGCGTTGTGTTTGCTATGACGAACGTCCATGAAAACGTGCGCCGCAGTGCAGGAATCCTGATATCCACAGTTGATTCGCCGCTGCATTCTATAGCTTGACCACCTGCTGAGGTGATTTTTACTGCGGTTGGACTTATTATTAATCCCCTCGAGTATCTGAGTGGCAAAATGGAGACTGAAGCTCCCGTGTCGATGATCATACTTATTTGTAGTTTGGAATCGCCTATCCATGCGGATATTTCTAATAATGGCGGGTCGGATATGGCCAGGGCGACCCGCCCTTCTAGTTTCCCGCATTCTTGGCCTGGCTTGGTGAGCTTGCTCTTGAGCTAGTCTGAATTGTGCAATTTTTCTTGTCTGGCCAGCGGCACCATGGTTTGCACGTTCGGGCTTTTTCTGCGAAATACAGATGAGCTCTGCATACTTTTGGCAGTTGATCTGGGCTAAAAGGGCGTAAACTGAGACGAGTTGGAGACACAGAACCGTTGCTTCTTTGACGAGGTTGCCGGGACTGGGAGTTACTGACTTGTAGCGTCACTTCCCCTTGGTTATAATTTACCAGCTCATCTGCTAAGGTGCCTAATTGGTCGAGAGACAGTGTAGTCTGGGAAGCAAGCACCACAGAGATAGAACTAGGCAATGCTTGTAGAAATTGGTGTTTAATCAGATCTTGTCCAACCCCGATCTTCGAGGCAGTTTCGTTTAGCTCTCTTAAGTAAAATGATGGTCTGCCAGTGATGGTAGTGCGCTTTAATAGTTTGGAAAACAATTCTGGTTTGGTCTTATCATGAATGCTGATCACGGCTCCTTCTAACTGCTCATAATCTTC
Organism: Hyalella azteca; assembly: GCF_000764305.2. Classification (NCBI taxonomy): domain Eukaryota; kingdom Metazoa; phylum Arthropoda; class Malacostraca; order Amphipoda; family Hyalellidae; genus Hyalella; species Hyalella azteca. The sequence goes on from NW_025944381.1 coordinate 4,370, forward strand.
TGCCGCCAGTAGTTTGGGCGACAGTTTTGGTATTAAATCTGCTGGTAGTGCTGCGACAACGTGGTAAAATTTAGTTTCGCTACTAGTTATCTTCTTGATTTTGAACTGGGCCTCCAATACAGTAAACCAGCCCGATGCTGCTTGTTCCATGAATGCGGGTACTTTTATAGACACGGCATTTAGTTCTTCAGAATTGGCCATTGTTCTCGGGTGGTAAATGTTCGGCAACGGAGACGTAGTTTAAGAAAATTTGCTGGTTTCGGCCTTTTCTGGGGTCACCATTGAAGAGGAGTAGAACGGAAACAATATTTTATTCGAGTTTTAATTGCTCCTCTTACTTCTTAGACCTGTAGAGGTTACAAGTTTTATTACAAATAAATAAAGATATCTTATTAGCTATTACAATATGACAGTTTGCTAACAATCGCATTTTAACAAGTGGAAATAACGGAACTCACCTCAGATGAGGTCTATACCGAATTTATCGGGGAATTTTCCTATCAATAAACAGAATCTGCAACAAAAAGAATAAATAACTATCAGAATAATTAACTGCAAAAATAACATTGAAAGACTGCTACGCTACTACTAGGAGGCGGCCTTACGTCCCACCCCGGTGACGACTGGTCTTACAATCTCGGTCTAGATAGCGGTTCTCCGATTTCAAGTGTGATGCAGTGTTGCCTGTTGCCAGTGTTGCCACTTGGGCACCACAAAGACACCACCAAAACGGCAACAGATGCTTGCATTTGTTGAGTGTAGTGAGTGACTTTATCTGTGAAAGAAGGTACGACGAATTCAGTACAGCCTTACATGTAATGAATTTTTTCTGGCGACGTGCTGTTTAAGGGCTTTTGGCCATTACTGTTGAAATTGTAGCTCTACGGGCGCGGTTAAATTTATCCATGGCCACCGGCCACGGGTGAAGAAACCCATGGCCATTGGCTACGGGTGAAATTAACCATGGCCACGGGTAAAATTGACCCTCGTTGACGGGTGATTTTTGCTCTTGTACAGGTGACTCCTGCCCATTATTCCAGTCTGGACAAGGCGGACAACCGGAAGAGTCAGAAGTAACCCGGACATGTCTTACATTTTATTATTGTCAGTTCGACTCGCGTAGTCAATATACTCGTGTATATTGTCGACTAAAATAGTAGAACTATTTTAGCTTTCTAAAGTACGGCGCACGGCGCATTTTTTTACCAACATAGTATGGCGCACGGCACAGGTCATTAAAATGACAAAATAAATTCTCGCGCACCTGGCACATCTTCCTGACCATGGCCTAGGCAAGGGTATTAAACCAGGACCAGGTAAAATTATCCACATGAAGAGGCATTTTGGTCTCTTTCATAAGTGATTCTGCTGTTTTTTTTCTAATTTAGGAAGCCATGAGAATGCTGACTTGATGAGATTCAAATAAAGTTTAATTTTAAAATTAAGCATAACATCCACATATCTCAATTTAAAATGCAAGTTAATCATCATGTTAATGGTAATAATGTAAATACATAAATATAATAGGTAACACAATGATAAATGTTTGGTATCAGTCAGAATGTCTGATCACCATTTATGCTTGGCTCATTGCTATTAGACTTTATGCTAAAATCACTGAAATAAATTTTTACTCACGGGTCATATTCGCCCTGACTTCTTAGTTTCTCCAAAGTTTTCCATTTGTTTAAACGAGATTTTGATATTTTCTTTCCACTCCGCATTATATCGAAAATATTTAATAGTAGCGAAAGACAAAAAAAGTAGTATAAATAAGGGAAAATATGGCAGCACAAAAGAGAACACTAACACGTTAATGTCTGAGAGTCTACTAATGACGAGAACCGGACAAGGAAACGTGAAGTAAAATCTATCCGCAAGATCATAAATAAAATAAATTTTTCGAACTTAGTTAAAGACTTGAGAAACACAAATGCTATATTGCTGGTCAAAAATCTTACGTAATCCTATTCGCACTACAGACCATTTAAATATGATATTGTTAAGACAATTTATGCTAAATGAACCATTTATTTCTTATATGCCGAATTTTTTCTAACCGGCCTACTATTCATCGCCGATCTTACTATGCTAAGTCGGGCTTTAATTTAGTACCGTCATTGTGCAACAATAATCAGACATCCATCTTTACACATCAGTCAACTCGAATCAGTCAGCAAGCATGTCAGCGTGCTTCAGTCAGCTCGTAATATCAGCGAGCGTGTCAGCTCTACGTCGCTACCATTTTTCAAGTGTTCGAGGCTGCACAGAATCCAATTTGGAGGGCGAATTTCATTACCATAGAATCTTTAACGGGGCCACAGTCGAGCCAGCTGCAGGCAACTGTCAGCTGCAGGCAACTGTATCGTCTTGCAGGTAGATGATACAGTTGTACTTTATCTGTCAGCTGCGGCTGACTGAATGTGCCCATGGAAATATTATATACGAGTTGACGACGAGTGTCAGCATCAGGAGATTGACCAGTCTACAGTTGTATTACAGTTTTAATTAAAGAATGTCAGCGGCGAACGACTAACGGACTAAAGTTATTTTAGAAGTTTTAATAAAGAGTTATAGCTTCAGGTAGCTGACGAGACTAAATTTGGTACATTCGTTTATATGACGAGTGTCAGCTGTAGGCGATAGTAAGTTCTGACATTTTGTGCGTGGTGTTTGCAAATGTCAGCTTCAGACGACTGGTCATGATAATTTTTTAATAGTTTATATATAGTGTTTAGCTGCTGGAAACCCCAAGCAGTGACATCGAGTTGTTGAAGGCGAGAGTTAGCTACAGACGACGAAGTTGTATTAATTGATACTTAATTATCGCTGTTATAAACCGGCATGTGGAACAGCCTCCCTGATAGCATCGTTGACGCTCCGAGTATGAACGCCTACAAGAACAGACTAGACGAAGCTATGCAGGAGCATATGTTTAGTCTTAAAATGCCTAGCACCTTACGGACAGAGGTGGGCAGTCGCGCGCTAGATGTAGCGGTAGCGGCGCTACATATTTAAGTAGCGATACGAATTTTTGCCGCTACAGTGCTACCGCTACATTTATAGATAAAGCCTTTAGATTTTACTTAATAGTATTTAATATTATTTAACAACCAGCATGATATATACATAATATAAATTACAGAATAAAACTGTACGAAAGATTTCGGTATAATGTTGTCAACCTCAGCCTGTTACTAGTGTCAACATGTTAGTTGTTACTTGTTAAGTTTTTACCATTTACCACTTACAGGTATTTTTTCATGTTTCAGTTTGCTTACAGTTATTTTTATAGTGTTACTTTTATGTTTCACCTTCCCTACATGGATGTCCACTTTAATCTACCAATCTCAAAAATAATCCACATATATATATATATATATACAAATAAAAGACTGATTTTTATATGTAGCCTATATGTAGATAATTTTTGAGATTGGTAGATTAAAGTAGTTATCCATTTAGGGAAGGTAAAACATAATAATAACTGTAACTTTTATTTACTGTATCTAACCCGTACTAGTTCGGTTAGGTTAATTGCAATAAAGTTGCATTGATATGTTTTGTAAGTGTTTTATTATCATTAAATGTTTATGAGTAAATTCCAATAGCAAAACAATAAATATTTAGAGATTTCCAATAATTTTGGCCATTGTAGCGGCCAATGTAGCGGCGCTCCATTTTACTGTAGCAGTAGCGGTAGCACTCACTACAATCTAGTGGGTGTAGTGGTAGCGGTAGCCCATACATTTAGAGCATGTAGCGGTAGCGGCCGCTACATTTCAAAGTAGCGCTGCCCAGCTCTGCTTACGGACCAGGGGCCGGATTATGAAAACATCGCTAAGTACACGTAGCGACATACGTGTGGCGTAAGTGCTGATATGAAGACTTAACTCTAGCGGTGGTATTATCAAAACATTTGCGCGGGAAGCTACGTACAAAAAACAGTACGTAGCTCTACGCCTGCTCGGAGGTGTCGTAAGTGGAGTTACGTACAAGTTTTGAGCGTGCCGAAGCAATATAAAACTATTGATTTACTTGCAACACGGTGAATTGTGATAGAATTTTGTCAATAATTTAATATAGACATAATATGTGATCGTGCTAAACGGTGTTTTTTGGAAAAAAAATTAATTGAGTTAATGCCAGCTAATTTGTTTTCCTTTTGTGCTATAATTTAAAAGCAAATTTTGATATTATAACTATGAGTTTTATGACCATTCACTGAAACAATATCTTCATGCCTTTTTGATTTAAAATCAAGTTGAGGTTGACAAGCCAGCCATTTTTCTAGCTACGTACACAAATTCCTTTCTTTCTCCGCTGATATTTGAACTCCAACTCGCAAAATGTTCTAAATTCTAGGTGGATCGCGAAAAAAAGTCCTCTCCTCTAATTTTCAATGGGGATAATGTAATTTACTGCCTTAATTGCAAAAAATTACAATCAATGCGTTTTCTATGCTATTTGGACAACGTCTCGCTGATTTCTCCATATGCTCCCTAGTCAGTTAACGCAGATGCCGCTGACAAGGCACAACCTCCTTTCATCCACGCGTACGGCGCACTGAGTCGACAGAAGCTAGAATAGCAAATTCACATCCTCTGATTGGTCAGTTATTTGGATGGTTTCGATAATACCTTTTCAGATGAGTCTTGCGTAAGATAGTTTTGTTAATGCCAAATTTTGACTGACTTACGCGATACGTAACTTTTTGAACGTAAGTACGAAAAGTTACGTGTACTTAGCGAAGTTTCGTTAATCTCTGCCCAGGCAATAAGTCCAGCAGCTATCTCAATCAATCGTCAGTTATGGAAATATCGGGTTCCAAAGGCCGGATCCCTTGAGAATCAAGTCACGAAAAATTCAAGAATCGGCAACAGGCCATGGGCCTATTTCTTCAGTGCCGACATTTCTGTTCTATTCTATAAAAAGCTGACTTTATAACAACATTAAGTAAACAGTTGCAGTTATAACACATAGCTTTTGCTTGTTATAACAAACTGTTCCCTGCATCGCCTGTTATAACGAAGTTGAGGTATGAGGAAATAAACGACATACAAGCAGATATTTCAAAACTACAAGCGACGTGACCTCGGAAGAGCAAAAAAAAAAAAAATTCGGTCGTCCAATTCCAGGTTCTTGTCGAGCGTTCACTCGTTCTGATGGCCGCTATCAAATAAAAATGTCGTGGCAAGTAATCTGCAGTGTAAAGTGAAGTGTGATCATAATGTTAACATGCATCGTGGTAATGGTGATGAAGCTCTTGTTGGGTAATGAATAATGCAGGCTTGGGGAGTACATGTGAATATTTATGACGATGATAATGGTAACTGTAATACTACATGTCACGGTGCATGGAGGGTCGAATGAAAGTATCTTGTTACTGATATGTAATGATGAATGTATGTTGGGGTAATTGTAGAGTCAAGCAAGTAACACACAATGCCAATATGATGACGTTTTTGTTAGTGGTAGCAACCTACTGATAAAATATCATTCTGAATTGGTGCGTGTTTGTATACGGCGAGTTTATAACCTCTACCAAATAATGCTGTCAATGTAACTTGATTGCTTGAGTCACTAAAAATTTGAAAGTACAGAAAATTCTGCAAAAAAATTCTCCATATCTAAATAGAGAACGTTGTCTGTATTCTATAATTTTCGAATTAGCGATTGAGCTGGACTCCAAACGACAGAGCTATTCTTGTGTATTTTTGTAGAATTTTCTTCGCTTACAAACAATACAGTCAGCAGAAGGATTTAATAAGTAATATTTATTGAATAGAAGAACAAAAGCGCTATACATGACGAATGCGGCAACGCGACGGCCGCGTGTTTACAGCACCGCGTGTCAACGAACCGCGGCCGCAGATCTTGCCGGGACTGAACTCGACACGCGCGGCCTTGAGGGCACTATAGGCCTACAGGCGTGCCTAGGCCTACAGGGTTGC
>NW_025944382.1:0-438 GCF_000764305.2 Hyalella azteca
GCTTCAGTAATTAGATAGGGCAAAAATAGCCGGCCAGCACTACATACAGCAATCCCTTGATTAGCACGGTTTTGAATACCATGGTTTTGATTAACCCATTAATGACGAAAATTATTTACTGAATTTTTGAAGGGTTCCTTGTGAGAATGTTATCATTTTTGATGGTAATAAACAAAAAATATGTTCATATATTTATTTTTTGTTGTATGTGAAAAATTATAGCTTGGTTCCATATGGAACCGCTCGGCATTAACATAACGTTTCTACAAACAGCACTTTTTCCGATAGTAAATCAAGCAAGCTTATTCATAATGGATAATACGTATTCATAATGGACAATACTGTAAAATGGGGTAACTTAGACCACTTTATTTTTTATAAATGATGCAATTTTTTTACTAGCTAAATTAAACTTGAATTGAAACATGCAAAATACAG
>NW_025944383.1:0-158661 GCF_000764305.2 Hyalella azteca
ATGATGGCAATACAGTGAGCGCTGGGCCGCTGAACAACTGAGTAATTACCGCCATGATAAATGAGGCCGCATCTCGACAGTCCGCCTCTCAGCTCGGCCTTCCTTCGTCTAAATTTTTTCTGGTATCAATCCCTTTTTTTTTTTTTGAGTTTTGGCACGGACGCAAAAGCTGGAAAGCCGGGAGCCTTTAGCCAGCCATTCGGCGGCGTTTTCTTGCCGTGCGGCGAGACTGATTGCAATTTTGTTCCTTACTTACTTGAATTTGTGAACAGCTTTGACGAAACTTCCTCATTACCTGCTTTCCACTGCTGATGGAACTTTTATTCACTAATAACTTTTGAACTGATGATGGAGCTGGTCTCCGAAACGTTTTCGTGATGATATTATGAATTTACTTGGCGTTTTCTTTACTTTTCAATTCACAGTAAACTTGCTGTTTAAGCAGACTATGGATGAAAGGTTCTTACATACGGCCAAATGAAGCTGAAGCTCGAATTATGACCTTCGAATGTATTTCAAATTATCATATTTTTATGGAAAGTTAGGGAGGTGAAGTGGTTTTTCTTAATTTCTGCGATCACAGCCATGCAGTGGCAATAGCCTGTATCATCCATTTTTATTCAAGCAATCGCAGACGTTTTTGCCTATTTTTATTGCTAAGCTATCATAGCGTACTACATACTGGCCAATTAAAATTTTCCAGCCGGTTTTTTCAACAAATTCCGTCTCGAATCTTTTTTCCCCTTGCAAGATACTTGGGCTCGATAGTGCTGGTGCTGCTGCTGCATTCGAGTGTGTTAACCCGTATAGATTTTATTTTACCATTTTCCAATGGCTGAAAAGGTTGGTAAAGTTTTTGGCTGAAATGGACCGACAAGATAATGGACATCTAGTGATAAATTAGAATAAATATCCAGTAATAAATAAAGTAATAAATTTTTTACATTTTTAGTCATTTGTATTCTGACCGTGGTATATATAGGTAATTTCAGTTACTAATAGGAAATAACTTTTCGTAATCTAAGAAAGATTTTTTAACTAGTTATCTAACTTCGTCCCCCATAATAACTATATGATTGAGAGAGCAACCTCGTTCACTGTTACTGATCAAAAATATTTCGTCGTGAGTTTTCATACCCAAATAAAACAACAAGATTCCGTTCAAATCATCAATAGGCAATAATGATTAAAATGTATTAGGGTCAATGAATACATTTAGTTTCGAGTCTATATTCATGGTATTAGGATTCAAACAAACACTTAAGTATACAATGTATATCATTCAACAAAACATGATCCACTATACTTGTTTAATTTTTCTACAATTCTTTTATTCATTTTATATATGGAAATTAATACTTTCGAATAACTGTAATTATTTCTACTTAACGTGCTTATTACGTACGTTATTTCTTCTCATCTATGAATTTAAAATTTTCTGGTCACTGAAGAATCAGTATAGCAGCAAGATGCGCTTGTGCATCGCATAACGAATGATTGGTGCGGATTCGACGTTAATACCAATTCATGAATTTAAATCTGAACCAGCGCGACTGAAGCAGCATTCCGAATGAAGTTTGCTAATGAATTCTTAATAGATGGAATTTAAATTCTAATCCTGACGGATTTCATAAGCAATAGAGTCTAGAAATTAGGATGCTTGTTAGTACTGATAGGAGTGCTAATATGCCACGAATCTGACCTGCCATATCAAGCGCCTCGTGAGTTTACTTACAATAAATTAACTGAGCTTGTAATGCGACCTGTGACCGCGAGTGTCGCACAACCGTTACACGCACGGTACACGACTGCGACATGAAGCGCTGCATATACGCAGCTACACGACCACCACATGTGAACCCTACACCTCCACAGTAACATGATTTCAATATATTCGTAGACAAAGAAAAGGCTGATGCACATAACACAGGTGTTTCGGAAAAGTGGAAAAATTAATCAAAAGAATCGAGGAAAAATTGCCTATAGAGTCACCCTAAATATTTGCATTTTAAATCAAACTATATGTCTCTCGATGTTGTATTACGTAAATTGAATGAAGTCATTTAAATTTTTGTAAAAAGTATTTTTTTCCGTTTTCTATGCATTTCATGTTTTCTATAATTTTAAAAAAATCACAGGAGCAAAATGTTTTTTTAGCGTTTTACACATATGGACAAAATTTCTGAAAGATCCGACAGTAAATACAGAATTTATTTTGACCCAGACCTTCCCCTTTACATAACATGCTGAATGGAGATTTTGAAAACCTGATGTACGATAATTATATAATCCAATCGATTTATTGTTCATTCAAAATTAAGTGTCAAGCTACGATAAAATGTCCAAATACGACCTAGTGTCAGCCTATAACGAAGTGTCCAGTTTCGATGGTGTTGATGGCTTGCAATAGAAAACTTGATGTTCATCCATATAGTTGGAGAGCGGATTATTACGCTGACATTCAAAATTTCTCAAGCTTGTCTTGTCTCGATTATCTTTAAATTGTATCCGTCAAATCCTAAAACCGAAATTTTTCGGGACATGCTTCGTCCAAACCAAAAGGGCGAAACGAGTAAAAAAAAGTCGTGTAGTCATCCGCGAACGTAACTAAAAATTTGCACTGAACGACTATCCTTCTTGTTATTCAATTTCATTCCATATGTCGATCCCGAACCTAACGCAAAAACTTTCGTGAACGTTCGGTATCATTCATCTTTTTTTCATGTTGAACCAGTGAAAACTTGACCGGCTGATTGGCGACATGCCTGATTCGCTGCTAATCTGATAAACGGTGGCTCGGCTCACTAGCTCCAAATTGGATAGGCGTCCATCCTCCCTGATGTCCATCACGGCCGTATCATCACCGGCCAACCGCTGGTCTTTTTGATCATTTGTTGGCCACCAATAATACGCTTGTGATTTCACTGTAGACTCAATAAAGCGGCGGCTTGATCTTGATCCACGTTATGTTGGACGCGGAAGGTCATTTATGCAGTTGTCGCTCAGTGTTGTGTATCAAAAGCAAATGAATTCGAGGCTGTAGACTCCTGGTCCGCATTTATATAGTTTTCACTTTCAATAACGGGCAAGTCGAAAAATTTTTCAAACTCTGACGATTTTAAATTTTGAAAATGGACTCTATACGGAATATTTTTAGTGTTTACGAATAAATTATATACGGCGCCTGAGACTCTGTGTTTGTTAAGTTGTTAGATATTTGAAAGGCGTCTAGGAATTTTATTAATTTTCAGTGGCACTATATCTACTATTTTACTATACTCCAAATGTCAAATAAGCTAAGTAATTATGGGCATGTTATTTGGCTAATGATCAAAACGTTTGAAAGGTCGGCGCGATGAGGTGGGCATAATTCAATATGCTAGATATTTATAGAGTGGTCTTCCGCAGTCACAGGTGGGCAGTAGCGCGCTACATGTAGCGGTAGCGGCGCAACATTACAGGCAATGTAGCGTTAGCGGTAGCGCCCGCTACATATTTAAGTAGCGATAAGAGGTTTTGCCGCTACAGCGCTACCGCTACATTTATAGATAAAGCTTGGATTTTACTTAATAGTATTAAATATTATTTAAAAATCAGCATGATACATACATAATATAAATTACAAAATAAAACTGTACCTACGAAAGATTTCGGTGTTATGTTGTCAACCTCAGCTTGTTACTAGTGTCAACATGTTAGTTGTTACTTGTTAAGTTGTTCCCAGCTGCCACTTCCAGGTATTTTTAGCGCATTTTCTCATTTATGGAAAAAATGCACTATTGTGCTTGCCATGTCCGTCTGTCCGTCCGTCCGTCTGTCTGTCTGTCCGTCTGTCCGTCCGTCCGTGACTTCACGTTTTCGTCGACGAGAAAATGCGCTCTCTGTCACTCACTGCAGTGAGTACTGAGTTGAATTTTTTCATGTTTCAGTTTGCTTACAGTTATTTTTACACAGTTTTTTCATGTTTCACCTTCCCTACATGGATGTCTACTTTAATCTACCAATCTTAACAATAATCCACATATATATACAAATAAAAGACTGATTTTTTATATGTATATGTGGATAATTTTGAGATTGGTAGATTAAAGTAGACATCCATGTAGGGAAGGTAAAACATAAAAATAACTGTAACTTTTATTTACTGTATCTAACCCGGACTATAGTTCGGTTAGGTCAATTGCAATAAAGTTGCATTGATATGTTTTGAAAATGTTTTATTATCATTAAATGTTTATGAGTAAATCCCAATAGCAGAACAATAAATATTTAGAGATTTCCAACAATTTTGGCCATTGTAGCGGCTTATGTAGCGGCGCTACATTTTACTGTAGCGGTAGCGCTCGCTACAATCTAGTGGGTGTAGCGGTAGCGGTAGCGCCCGCTATATTTAGAGCATGTAGCGGTAGCGGCGCTTAATTTCAAAGTCGCGCTGCCCAGCTCTGCTTACGCTTAATTCGGTTTAACTTGAATGACCTTTTTTCATCGACTGTATGAGAATAAATTATTATCTCTACTTAAAATTATAATAACAACACACTTGTCTTCATGTACAGCGTCCTTTAGGTGCTCTCCTTACTTAAGGCCATTCTTTCAGCAACTTTTAAGGTACACGTGGTGATTTCCTGATAAGGATACTTGCTTGAAATTAATGTCTTTAAATATATTTTTTAATCAACTTGTATGGTTACATTTTTCGCTACTAGTTTGCCCTGTATGCATGCGCACAAGTGATGGATTGAGAAAGCTGAGAAATTTTTTTTTAATATCCCTACGTTATAAATTCCCGGGTAATGCTCAACCTCTTGGACATCTGAAGTGTTCCAGGCAGTTTTTTTAACTTAATTTACTGCTCTTCTGGTTTTCGTTCATTGTAATTTTCCTCGACCGAAATTCCAACCATTTTTTATATGTGAATCTAGCTGCTCGCTTTGAAGAAGAAATATAGCCGAGTTTTCTATTCCGGAGGCCTTGATTGGCTTTCCTGAAAAATCTGTCACGCATTCTCAGTCTACCCACGCATTTCAAGCTGCCTGCTTCATACGTCATTTATTATTCATATTTTCCCCGCTAAAAATAATTCTATTTATATTTTCTCAGTTTCACGTGAATTCAACTGAGATTTATCCATAAGTTGAAATACAGAAATACAGCCGTTCGCATTTTGTAGCTCCCGGCAGCTCCTAACTTGGTCTTCCTGTTATGAAGATCTTAAGAAGAGCTGCTGCAAAATTTTCCACTCTAGATCATTAGCCTTCGAAGTTTCAGGACTTCCTGACGAACGAACGAGGCTCGCCGAGATGTTTATGGCCACTACCATCTCATTATTGCGCCCTTATTACCATAAGTCATGTTTTCTGCCTCGTCGTAACTGATCAAGGACTTTTGGTGTTTCGTTTCTCCTTCATATTTTATTTTCGACTTCGTCAGAAATACTTCATGCAATCGGCGGTGCGGAAAAAAATATATTTTTATTCTGGGGAGAAAAATGAGGGAATTTGAGAGGATAATTTCCCTTGAAGGTGAGAGATTTAAAATAATTTGTAGAGAACGTTATCCGATGAATAAATATTGTTTTTGTCTCGTATTTGTAAAGAATTGAGACCGAACACTAACATGAAAAATTACTTTAACTGCTAATTACGGCTGTAAATCTGAGTGTTAAATACTTACATAACGAATATTGATCAACCATAATAACCTACGAATGTTTATCTGTAGGTACTTGACGGCATAAGGCTTACGGCGTCGGTGTCTCAATGCCACGCCGTAATGAGTAGCACATAAAAATTCTTCGTAATCGGCTACTTGTGCGCGGCCATTTAATCCCTCGCCAAAACTTGTTTCTAATGACAAAAGTTTAAGAAGCAAATCGAGTTTCTCATTGTGATTCCTTTAAAAAATAATATGGCATTATGGTCTCGTAGAGAAGTTTTGTGTAGGCAGCGTGTATTTTGAGTGTAATGGCGACGATATCACACGAGCGGTAATTCTAAGAACTGCTTTTATAATGACTTGATGTTCAATAAATGTGGCGAGAAGCACATACTCCCAGCTTCATAGGCGGGCTTAGTATTCCATAGGAAATTAACTCCAATGACTCCTGAAACTACCTGGAATAAGGTTCAAAGTTTTTGCAAATTTATGAAGATTGTTTTTCATAGTTTTTTTCTTAAGGCACTTCTCATGCTAAGGTTGCAAGGGAATGAGCATGAGCGCAACTCCCTTTCTGATGGCCTAAAATAATTGCTAATTGATTTCATTGCGAGCTCGAGTGGTCCCACTTAGAATTATTTTCATTATTGGCGTGAAATTCACTGCATTGCTCTCGTAAAATTTATTGCAAGAGATAGGCTAGGCAGAGTTTGTTGCGATGGAATTTCAATTTCAGTTCTAGTAATTTTTTCAACCTTCAACAATTTATTGTAATTGGAAATGTACACGTGTATTTCAATCGTTTCCCGGTGTTTCTCTTTTAGATGGGAGAATGAGCTTGAAATATACCATGCAAAATAAAATTCGAAAGACTGCTGGAAAATTTCCATAACTGCGCTGATTTTTGAGCTGATTCTTTGTAAGATCATTTTTATGGAAGAAAATTTATGTTTCCTAAACAGGATTACAAAAATGCTTTAAAATCATTCTTTTTGATATCAATAACAAGTCTATATTAAATCTCAGCAGATTTCTTGTGGATAGATAACAGACCATTAGCCATCGGAAGAATTTTTTGTCGATTTCAAAAACCTCATTTTGATGAAAGTTAGCGCCCATGAAAACGTGATCAATGATTGATCTGAATGAAAGTGAATAGCAACATAAAATATTTTTTATTCATTTGATCGATCGAGGAGAATATTTTAATTGCTTTGCTTCTTCATTCATGTTTGTCATTAAAAAATCTTGTATTTCCCATGGTTGAGTGATGAACGCCATCGAGTTGGATACGGCAAATTGTATAATTCAGCATAATTAATACTCGTATGCATATTTGGTGTCAAACATCCCTCGCAACTAATAAAAAAAATTGTCAATACATTAAATTCCATGCACTAAATTGAATAGAAATGTCACTCAGCCGTTCAGTAGCCAGCGCTGCACATGCCAATATATTTTTGGTATTCTATAATAAAGATTTGTCAGATATCTCTTGAGATTATCATGGATATTATTGGAAATACACTTTATTTACAGCATGTTGAAAATGGCAAGACGGCTGCACAACCTACGTTGTAGTTGTGTTAAGGCGACAATCCAAATTTAATTAACATTTCTTAAATCAATACTTCAGCTTAATCTTCAATCTAAATGCTAATTGTGCATCTTCGATTGGAAACAAGTGAATTAAAGCTACTCTTGCACGTATACCCTATCGAAGGAAGAGTTGAATGCTGATAACACATGTCTACAGTTCGTTTATATGCAGAATAGAAACCTTTCAGTGCATTGGACTAGCACGAGAGATTCCAGTTCTAACCTACGCCAGTCGCAGCTCGTTTCTCAAGCCCGTCAACTGACAGGCTCGGGCCGACGTCTCGACGGCATCCGATGACGGACTTTCGCAAGCCACGATACCGGCAGAGTTCCAGCTCGTTGAGGAAGGCCCAGACCAAATCGTCCATTAGGGACTGAACGCTTTCGTGTCAGGCATGAGTATAGGCAGAGACTTGCCTTGAGCCCATTGCCAGCAAAAGGGATCTTATGCGGCCATCACAACAAGACGTGCGCTCCGACACAGATTAGACCAAACCAAAAGCGTGTCTCGCAATGCTGATGAGAGATTAGGCTTGTGCTTCCCAGACACAACGGGGATTTGTCTTCTACTTGCGACGTTGCAGTTCTCGCAGAAATGCACTTCGGCATTCAGGACTTAAAATGCTTCCTTGACTACAGGAATTTTCTTTGGAGGCCCGAACCTGAAAAACAGTGAGAACTTGGAGTAATATTACTTTAATGTTCCTGGTACTGAAAGAATTTGAAATGATTTTATAACATGAAGAGGTCGTAGATCACTCATTCATTAGTAATAGATGTCCATGATGAACAAATAGCGAGCATTGAAAAGGTTCCTTATTAATTGGTTGCATAGTTTCTGTGAATGTATTTGATGATTTAGAATCCCATAACATTATTTTATTGTAGTTTTATTCTATTATATAAAATTGAATATTTTGATGAGCTAGAAAGCCTGTAATGAACGATACTGTAGTCCACATCGACGACGAGTCAAGATATGACGTTTAGAAACGCAAAATTGCAAATAATTTTTTGTGACTGGTCTCGGTGACGTCCCGACTTCTGGCTCTGGGTTTCTTGTTAAATTTTCGACTGGCTGAATCTGCGAAACGTAGCTGCCAGCATCCCAGTGGGTCCATTGCTCAAGAATTGGTCGCTCATAAATTGAATCTGAGTGGACAAGTGAAATGAGAAGTGCGACAGACGAGTCACTCTCAATCTTCTCACAGGAGCGTCCTCGTGTATCGTTCTTGTGTAGCTGCTTCACTAGACTTAAATAAATTATTTCTGAATGTAATTCGACACATTGCTGGCAAAGCCAAAATCCAAGCCTAGAATTGCAGAGAATCTTGCCTCGACTGTCGTGGATTTCAAATCTCCAACTGTGGGGTTTGCGTGTTGGCCAGATTAGATTCGTGGCGATTAAAATGGCAATTAGCTTCCTCGCAGTGGAAAAAAACTATAATTATTGCATCCAGTTTATAAAATATATTTTGGAGAAATATCTGTATCACTTCATGCTACATTAAAGAGATACAATTTGGAATTTGTAATGTATGAATTTGCATTTAACTATAATAAACTACTCACAACTGACCGACAATAGCTTTAAGTGAAGCTGTTTCAAAAATTTAGTAGTAAAGAAGACTCGCAGGGTAAATAGCAAGGAACTTGCTCTTTCCTAGGGAAAACATTGTTTACCTATAAATTTCGAGACTGAGAGCTGTGACTTAGCAGTGCGCGGCCACAAAAGGCTCTTGGCATGGAAGTCACTCCCCTCTTATGCAAATCCCGTTTGAATTTGATCTCATTCCGTACCTCTGGCTACGCGGAGCATGTCCCGAGGAAACTCTCGCTGTGCGATGCAAAATGCAACTGGCTTTGGGTGAAGCCCTACGGAAAATTGAATTCACTTCAAGACAACTTGTTTGATTCCCCAAGATTACGCATGAAATTTTTTTCCCCGATTGAGTTCGCTGGCGTTGCAATATCAGCAGAGATGTCATTTGGTAAAATTTGTGTTTGAGTTTAAATTCTTGGCTTTTCATCAGAAGATAAATGAACTGTACAACTTTTGTGAAATACTTTTCACAGATCTCTGACCGTATATCTTTTTCGAATTTTAGGGATTTTCCTGCCATTATCTCGGAAAATTTTCAAGTCGAATACATGCTGCTAATAATTTCCACTCAGACTAGCACGATGGCCGTCTCATTTTCGATTTATTGCCTTAGTTTTTCATTTAAGTTCTCTTTTGGTTTAATCCCTGCTGGTCAGCGGTCGTTTTTATGGTCATTACTTGTACATTGTTTTGCTTGTTTCGGACTTTTGCAAGAGTTTCAGCTTGAAACGCCCTAAAACCATCAATTTATTGTTCTTTCTGATTAATGTCGGTGAAAAAATCTTGATTCGTTCTTAGTAGGCAAAATGCTAGCCGATTAATCTAGCTTTGTTATTTCCAGCCATTTATTGATCTTGAAACGAACGCATTTTCATTATAACCGTGATATCTACCCGCTATTTATGGTTGAATATCGCATTATTTAAAAATCTATTGGACAACATAGTTTAACGATCTTTTTTGTTGACTAGAGTATATGGCCAGTTTTGTAGTTTTATACCTATTTATAATTTCGTGCACCCAATACTCATTTATAATTTTGTGCACTCTCAACGCCTATCTTCTCTAAAATAACTAAAACTTTGCGAATATTTCGTATGTCAGATTTTTATACTGAATTTGAAATCTAGTCGGAATATTCTGAAGGAGCTTTATTTGAAATCCTAACCTATAAGCTTGCCCGCTTGTTGCCATTCAATCCAAGAAATTCGTACTAAAATCTCATAGATATACTAATTAACTTCATGAGTGTGAATTGATTGGTCATGTACAATACACACGTTCTTTTAATTCTAAAATAACAATTTTATGAGTCAATTCAATGTATCATCGGTCATTGAACAGATCTTTGTATAATATTGTCATCACATAATATATTGGATTTTTATATACGTAGGTATATAATATATACCTACGATACCCTTTAACTACACCTCTTATAAAGAGGTGTTGTTAAAATGCACGATTGTTATTCGAATATTGCATTCACTCGTATTGAATGTGCATTGAATTCGAATAGCCTGATAAATCTAGCAAACTTACTTCAATGATTACGTAACTACAGGATCACATGCAGCGTTGGCCGAAATATGGTCGTAGAATGGCCGTAATTTAGTCGCAATATTGCCGTTCTTTGGTAATAATGAGGCCGAAACATGGTCTTATAAATATTTTTGTTCGATCAACGATCACAACTTGGTAATAATGCACTTCGTACGATGCAATCGAGCTTTATATTTCAAATTTGAGGTGAATTTTAACGTATATTTTGTGTGGGAATTATGCCAGCTACAAGTCAACAGCTATTAAGTTTCAATATCGTTTTTTTAATCAGGTAAGTTGCAGCCTCGTGCACATATCTCAACTATGTAAATATATATCCTAGCACTTTGAGGGAAGCCATATAGAACAATGAAAAAAAAAACTATCGTGAGCTTTGGACGAAGCTGCCCCCTGTTTTGTTGATCAATTTCGCTACCTGCGCTGGACTTCTGTTACGTCCCTTAGGATTAATTAAACAGATGTTTTCGATAGCGAAATTCATCGCTGTCTCGTGCTTGTTTTTATAGAATTATACGCGTAGTGTGCGCTTGTTGCTCCGTCGAGGAAATTGCTTGCGGTTTGTAATCCAGTGTATCAAATACCCTATTTTGTCAAGCACGTAAACTGGGGCTATGCTAGCGCGTATGTAAAGAATTAAAATTCAAATTTGTGTAAAAAAATTAGTATCCCAACTTTGTTGCTGCTGTAGGAGCTTTCTGCATAACATCTATATTCTGTTAATTATTTCTTTGCTAGCTCAATATACAACTCGATATACATTCTTGTTGCTCACACCTTGGTGTGATGTCCAAACATTATCGTGTCGATGACTAAACATTTTTATTTCCCCTCCCTCCTGCGCCACTGAAGACAGAAATGTTTCTGAGAAGAAGCTTCAAGTATTTCGGTTCTGGCGCTGCTGGTAAACAAGGGGATGAGTAAACAAAATTCCCTCATTCTTGCACTCATGAACTTCCAAACCTGCAACTTACCGGAAAATGTTGAATTTTTTCCTCACTCCTGAGGCGCTCTAGACACGCGCGATCGCAGGCTCATTTTGTCCCACGTTCTCAGGCGCTCGCAGCAGCTTTTGTTGTTCCAGTGAACTCGGCGTTCAAAACATGTGGACAATATTAATGTGAAAGAATGCGTTCCTGTAGACGGTATTGATTTGAACGAATGTGTTTTGCGTGAGTGAAAATATTAAATTATCTATACCTTTTCCAAAATACCACTGATTAACAGCCTGCGTGGCCAAAGGCGGCTTTTTGAGCATTCGTGTTGTTGTCCAGCGTATAGAGTTGATAATTTTTCAGTGTGTAATTATTTGAATTAACGACGCTTTAATAGTATGAACTTGTCATCATTGTACGGCGTTTAAAAGGTTTTACTTACAGTAGTTCCAACATTTACTGGGTCGTATTGCAGCCTTCATCAATAAGAAAGTTCAGTTGTTAATTTAAATTCTAACCTAGATAAATAATGCTGAACACACCAAAAAGTTATTTTCGGGCCTGAATCGGAGAAATTTTGAATACTAAGATGAAGATTTTTATACCCTTTTTCACCTAAATACGAGTGTTTAGATTTCACCTTATTTGCTCCAATACATTTTCCTGTATTTATTGTACTTAAGCTTTAATTTTGGACCCCTCTTTAGCAAAACTTGAGTGAGGGGACTCCTCTCTTATCTCAGAACGAGAACGATGAATGCTTGGAATAATTGATCAGATAAAAAATTCCCAAGTTGCGACACTCGAGCTGCCTCATGTCGGGGAGAAGCGTTCACATTTCAACTAATTATTGCACTGTCGTCTATGCCCTGGTAAATAATTATCGTAACATAATTATAATTATGTAATTATTATTATAATAATTATAAACAATTATCGTCGACATGTTCTTAATTGCGTTTGTTAAACATAGGAAAAATAGACCATACTATTAGAGAATGGAGATTTTGCTAAATGCTCAAGTTTACAAGCTTCATAATTTTCGTTACTCATATCCCTTCAAAAACATTAATATATCTAGAAAACTAATTTTGTGAAGGCGTAGCGCTTTAGAAATGAAATGAAAACTGTCCGAGTCAAATTTATTTCATAAAGAAATGGAAGAATGTACCAAGCAAATTTTTAAATTTTCAGGCTCTGTTGACTCTCCATTTTCCAAAGCTAGCCTCGGGATCGCAAATTCAAAATTCAAAGATTGCACATTAGTTTTAGCTAATGTACAGAAACTCTTATTTCCATTTTTCCTTCCACTTTTATAGAATTCAACAAGTGAATTTAATATATTCCCATTCATCCGCAATTTAAACCTTTAAGTCACTTTGGTGATTTCCATGTCAAAATTGTAATTTTAAAATGCGTTCTCTTAGATATCACGGAGCGATCACGTGTTTACATTTGAAAATCTCACTATAAAAACACATGCATCCTCTTCCTTTGAAGTTTGAGTGGGAATCATTCTATATAGCCTTTGTTTAGCGTCATGCCGATGCCAGCTGCCTAGAAAAGAAACGATGTAATCTCGGTGCTTTGTTACTGAATTTTCTGGAACATTTTACTGGTGCATTTCAAAAGCTTATGAGACCCACAAGGTCGGATAACCCATAGAAAATCCAAGCATAAACACTCGACTGGGCGTAGTAGCTCGCTCCATTTGCATAATAATGCGCAGCGAGAATAACAGTGTGGTTTGCTGAATACCAAGTACGCTTATTCCTTCTCTTGCTTCGCTAGATTTTGTTTTCTTTTGATGTTCACCCGGATCCCATTTACGCTGCCTTCCTTTGTCTTTGATCTTCTATGAATTTGACTCCGTTCTTTTTTCACGTGCAACACAATTACGAAAGCTGCATTCGGTTCTCATTCTTTTGACATATAAAGAGCATGCATGACTGCTTCTAGAGCACAGTCCTTGCTTTTGATCTCTGCTTACATCGCTCATAAAAAGCCTCCTCTGTTCTTAGGTCATTGCTAGATACTCTTTCAACTTCCCTACGTCGGAAATTGAATGACGACCGTATTTTTCTACTGATGACGTCATTTAAAATGCGTTCTTTCCAGGGTTGGCGATTTTTTTTATTTAAAAAAATCGAAAAAATCAAAAATCAATGATTTTTTATTTTTTTCAGGATTTCTTTTATTTATTTGATTTTTTTCAGCTTTTTTGTCTTTTTGAGGTGTTATTTTTTATGTTGCAACTAGCCTACTAACAATAACAGTATATGGATCATAATGGATGGCTAAAAAGGGCACTTATTGCCTTCAATAATGGCCAACAGGCCAAGGTGGTGTTTACCACTTAGGGATTTTTGGGTAAACAATTATTGATAAGTCTATTCATTAGCTTTGTAAAGTTTGTATGGAGCAAGGCAATGAGCTAAATATTGACCATTTAACTGGCTTCAATATAAAAAAAACACTTCAGGAATGCAGATCTCCTAAATATTGAAGAGTCACATAACAGATAGGTAGCTGATAGCACAGTGCACAGCACTATCAATAGATCTACTAGTTTTATGTCCTATAAATCTACCAGACTCTACCTTCTATACACACTGACTAGCAGTGACTGAGTGACTGACTGCACTGTTCCCATTTAATTCAGACCAATAAACCAATAATAAACATAAACTGAACGATAACCAAACAAACCTCATACGACTTGAAACGAGACTTAAGTTATGAGAAAAGCTAATACTGTTTGAAATAAACATGTGCACAATTCAAATATTTTATATCCATTCACTGCATTTAATTATTTTATATATAGTCTTGTAATTGTAATTGTTTTGTTTCTAGTTTTAAATTCACATATTTAAAGATTGAAAATAAATATTTAAATTAGAATACTCGTACTAGGGTGGAAAATCTTTCTAATTGCCTAAAAGGTCAATACAATCTCAACCTCTCAATATAAAGGGTGGAGCAGAACCGATTGAGCAGTTTTGAGGTAAAATAAAAGAGTAATGTAGGGACATAAAGAAGAATGTTTATTTTCCTAGAGGTTAGCATAACATACCATTTAGAATACTTATGTTTTGAAAACAATATCTGGAAGATGTGGGCTTTTAGCTGCAACACACTGTTGGAGTCGTTCTCAGAGGAGGGAGTAACCATGGCAGTGAATTCAAATTGCCATGCTTCAATGTTGCAAAATTTCTTGCAGTCTTCTTCTTCTTTCTTCTTTATGTACCTCCATTACTCTTTTATTTCACCTCAAAACTGTTCAATCAGTTCTGTCCCACCCTGTATAAGCTAGCTAACACATTTAAATTGTATATTGTAATCAATATATAACAAATGGTCAAATAGGTAGACTACTTATGGCCTTGTAAGAATTAGCTAAGCTGCTAGCTACGTACAATGTATGCACACTTGATGCCTCTGTACCAAAAACATTCCATTTATTGGAACCTAATACACACTAAAGGCAACAAGTTTATATACAATTTGTCATTCATAGTACATTTATACTAAACCATGAATAACAATACCTCAATATAAATTAAAGACTGCCACTCAATATTTTTAAATATATGAAAAAATCGAAAAAATAAAAAAAATCAAAAAATCATGATTTTTCATAAAAAAATCAAGTGATTTAATCACATGATTTAATCATTTTGATTTAATCATTGCCAACCCTGGTTCTTTCTCTACTGGATTTTCAAGTTTCTATTGTCATTCCTTCTTTATTTAATTAATATTGATAAATGTTCTACTTTAAGCTAAACATTACGTTAGTTTTTTTTTAATTTTTAAATTTGCGTACATCCTTCATGGTCGCATCTCTATGAGGCTGGTCATGAAAAAGCAATTTTATTGAAGTTTTTACGCATTTCATGTTGATGAATTCAGGGTGTATCAGAAATAAATTACAGTTTTCCTTAAATTGTAGCTTTTTTACGAGGTAAATTAATCAGTAACGTAATGCTGGCTAGAGGAAACTCGTAAGTTTTACTTTACGAGGTTACTGTTAGGTACGTGATAGAGCACGTTTTATGGGCTTTCTGTTCTTGGGAAATCTGTCTGGACCAAAAAATGCATTTTGTGTTCAAATTTTTGCAGTGCGAGTCGGTAATAACTGTTCAACATAACTTTCATAATAGGTATGTTTTTGATCCTCTTGCATCACAAAGCGCATGACAATGATATGAGCGACCTCGAGATACAGGTAGTCAGTTTGAAGGTAAATCAACAGACATTATCGAATTTTCCAAACCGAAATAAATCGATTCTGTCATTGTTCCACATGCCGCCCGAATACATTTGTTCACCACGTTGCTGGACAGCTTAACATGCATTCGGTGTCCCTGCGACGTTACTGACGCTCGTCGAAGATTAAATATGGAACCATACGCAGGCTTCTGACTAGTGCAAGCTCTTCCTGAAGATGACAAACAACGGCGTTTGGAACTTCGTTCTTGGCAAGATGATGACCGATGGGCATATTGTGTCGCGAGTAGTGCTTAACGACGGGAAAACGTTCCATTTAATTAACTGGAAAGGTTGACTGACAATCATAGCGATAGAAAATGGAAATCAGAAAAACCATTCGAAGTCATTTAGTGTAACAAGTGAAACCAATTCCAACATCTAATGTGCTTAGTGCTGTTTCATGGGTTGAAGTGTACGGTCTTGTTTCTTTGCCGATGAGACTGTTACAGGAATGACATATCGTCGGTATGCTTGAGTCATCTCTTCCGTCAACAGGAGACGGATTCAATCTTCATTTAACAGCAGCACGGGACACAAACAAACTGGTTTCGGGCAGTCCGCGAATTCTCAAATAGAAGAATATTAAACCTACGAAACAGCCGCTCCGGACAATGTGATGCATCCCTACATTTCTGATTTCTAAGATTGCCGTGTGTGTACCAGGGACTCCATTTATGTGCCTCCTGTAAAAGTGGATGATGGTATATAAAATCTCGAAACACTAATCAACAAAAAGTACTTTTATTTGTTCATTAGTGTTCCAAATGAATAGATGCTCTAAATAACCATGCTCCTGTATTGCCTGAGTTGTTTTTTCTCGCTTGGTGAATTAATTTTTAATTATAAACCCGTACAAAATTTTCATTCAACCAGAAAAGTTTTAGGAAGGGTTCACACCACACTGCCGGTCCCGTGCCAGGCAAATGCCTGTCATGTTCCAACCCAATGTTCTTTCGTGTGTTTCCATAGAAGTATTCACACCATGACATGGCAGGTGCTTTCCATATCTGGTATGAGTGCATTGAAGAATATTAGACTGGACTACGACTGACATATGCCAGTCGTAGCAGTATTGTTTGAACCCGGCCTTAATGTTTCAAACCATTTGGACTTAATTATTTCGTACAATGCTTTTCAGGTATTTGGTTTATTACTTACTCCTCTGGAACGAGTTTAACTTTTCAATATAAATGAACTCATTTTCACTTGATTAACCGGTACTAAAAATTAGATGGGTATTTATTACATTACTTACCATTCTTCTTAATTATCAGTTCGAAATGAGTCTGAACCAGCGAATATAGCGTCTACAATAGAGCACAACATATTCTCGATGTTTTCTCTTATCAGTTGCGAAGACTGCTATCAGTGTTGCTTGTGTAGGTGTTGGATTTGTACAGCTTGAACTCAGACGTTGGAGTTTAAATGGAAGCGTTAGGAGTTTACGTTTGAAGCGCGGCTCTTTATCACCGGCCGTAACAATGACTGAGTGCCGAGAGGCAGACACGCGATCTTGATTGCGCTGTTGCGCGCCGCACTCCTTCTCTAAAAGCAGTACTTCTCCTTCCTGTGTCGCACTTCTCCTTCCTGTGTCGCACTTCTCCTTCCTGTGTCGCACTTCTCCTTCCTGTGCCGCACTTCTCCTTCCTGTGCCGCACTTCTCCTTCCTGTGCCGCACTTCGTCTTCTCCCACGCAACGCACTTCTCTTAAAAAATTTCTGCGCGCAGCTTAGTCTCGACAGAAAATTTCATTTATAATCAGTAGCTCCACTGCGCAATCTTAATACTTTTCATTTTTTATACATAGTTTAATTTTGCATGGGTGTCGTTCAGTACTTACTCAATTCGAAACACTATCGTCCAATTTCCTTCTAAATTTACATAACATTAGATGGTCCTTTCACAATTTTTATCTGTCCATTTTTTACTCCAAAAATTGATTAATATTTAGTATGTAAAATCAAAACTCTTGGCCAAATATTACGAAAACTTATAGCTGATAAGTTCTAAGCCATTTCGATAACTCTACAGCACCTTGGCAAGAATTTTTTTTAATTCTCACCAATCTTGGAGAACCACCAAAATTTGCTGCAGCTACCACATCAACTAAACAATCAATTTTCAACATCACTGCTGGAACATTTGGTCTCGGAACCTCAACTTTCTTACAAGACTGCGGGTTGATTTCTCTTTTTTTATTACTTTCTCATTTCTATCTTTTGAGTTCAGGTGAAGAGACTGGTAGTGCCGATAATTTTAGGAAGACGTCGGGTACCCCCCAATCTCAGCTCAGCCAAAGCCGCCCGTCCGTAGCGCACTCGCCTTGTCGCTTTTCGAGCGCATCTTTAAATATGCGCGTCGGATTTTAGGAGCCGCTGATGTGTGAATTCTGTGAGACGTAGAATTTCGAACGAGTTTTTGTGGAATTTTATATTGAATCAGCGACTTAGATGAAAGTTTGTATATATATTCAAATAAGGTTGCAATCCTGAAATTAAATAACATAATTATGCTGTTCGCGCAGCTCGCGGACATGATAAAATTATGTAATTTGAATAATTATAATAAGCTGTAGCTGTAGATGACGCAGCCATTATACAACAGAAATCGTGAATGTAAAATTACGAGCATCTATCCAAAAATTAAATCTCTTTTAAAGTATAACGTCTTTATGATACACGCATTTCGACGTATAGTCAACTTAACAGGAAATGCATTAAAACCAGAAACATCGCTGGCAAGTCGCTTCGAACCAACTTTCCAGCGTAAAAATGAGAATTTTTTGCAAAGCATAAGAAGGTTCTTACGAATGAGCCACATATTCAGATCTTGGTTTCTCTTATCCGCATCCATCTTCAACGCTTGTTTTTTCTGCACAAATGAGGGTTTTTATCCAGGAAATGAGGGTCGGAATGAGGGACCAGCATCCCTGGAATGGCTGCAGAAAGACGGGCTGTGCTGGGCCATCCATGGAAGGGAGGGAGGAGGAAATTATTAGGCAGGACCGTCTTTTCGTTTGATGATGGACGCTGACACTTGCCCTCAGTTCTTTCTCGCGTCCTAAAAGACCGGCACCTCGCTAGCGCCGTGGCTGTAGCTCCACAGAAATCACTCAAATTTTCGCCCCCGGCAGATTTTAGCTATGCTGGCTCTTTTGGGCCGAGTTTTTTTTAGACTCTGCTGGGCTTATATTTAGAGAAAAATTATATGATAACGTGGTTTTAAAGAAGTAATGTTGAGCCTAAAAAGATAATTTTGCATATAAAATGACGCTTGAAATTGAAAAATAGGGTGGAGATAAAAACTAAAATTGATATCTGAAATTATTTTGCAAAAATTATTTTTTTAAATCAATTCAACACTTAACATAGAAGTCATAAATGTTTGCTCCAAAAAATCGATAAATTTCAGCAGCTCAAAATTTTGAGATCAGAATACAAGTTATTCACAAGTCAAGTTCATTATTTCAGTATTTTTTAAGACACAACACCCATTAAGAAATCAATTTTTAGCGTCATTTTTTTTAATAAAATGTCGTTCAGCTCGAGGTAAATTTTATCGAAGGCCATAACAAAATGCAAACAAATCAATTTTAACGGTAGAACTTACTTTTGTGTAACCGGAAAATTTGTAACAATCGAACAATATATGTGTCAGATTCGACCATAAAAAATAATTAAAAGGTCTCTTAAGCAGGACAAATGTTCCGTTTTGATTTTAAACAATTATCAAAGCAACATTTCGTTTGCAAAAAGTTAAAATGATGAGCGTAGCAACGGTTGCGGCGCTATATATAAGCTGCCCGCTACGGTATCATGGAATTGAAGCGATATAACATTAGGAGATAGAGGCAATTTCGCCAGGATTAGGAGGATTGTGGGAAATTATATTTTTTCTTTGCCATCGCCGTCAGGTTTTGGATGCTCAGGTTCCACCAATTAGTTGGAAGTGCAGATCATATCAAGTGAATTTAGTATCTGCAATTTCTGGTGCAAGTTGAATGTTGTTTAATTCACTATTCTTTGATAAAAGCATAATTATTCTATATTCTCTTCTAGAAAGGCATACTTTGTTGTGTGCTATATATGATATGTGAGTATTTATGCTCTGAATACGCGAATAAATAATTAGATTGTACTGAAATTTCGAACGCATTTACAATTTCTTCCTTAAAATATGAAATCCTTTTTTAAAAGGAACTAACGATTAATTGTAAACTCTAGCATTTCATTTACCAAGCACAACTGACGGCAACTGTAGAAATGTTTTACTTGCAAAAAATCGTGAATTTAATACGCTAATCAGACCTCTAGATAAATTTATGAACGTTTAGACCAGCATTGCTATTTTTGCGTGTACTGCCTTTGAGCGATTTGTCCTGCAGCGCTCTGCGAGATCAGCCTACTTTTTCATGAAACTTTTTTCATCCCGAATTTCTTCAACTTGATCAGAAAATTATGTTTCACTCTCATTCCCAGATAAATTATAACTTGACTTGAATCATATGGAAAAGCATTTTACGGCTCAAATACTGCTGCCTTTTAACCTTAGCTGTCAAAGTTTCCTCTGTTCCCAGCATGAGTGAAATCCTTCAAAGAGGATAGGATATCCAGTCGTATATTTCATTAAGTGACTCCTCAAGTTTTGCATGGTCATTACTTTGATTTTCATGTCCTTAGTTATCACGAGCTTCTTTAAAATCGAATAACGATAGACGATTGCAATTGCCATATCGCACTCACTATGGTGCATTTGTGCCAAATTGCCTAAATGTTCAGCATGACGTACGCAATCAGTTAAGCTTGGCTTATACAACCAGATAAGCATGAACTTATACAGCCAGGTAAGCTTGACTTAATTATACAGCCAGTTAAGCATGAAGATACACAGCCAGGTAAGCATGAAGATACACAGCCAGGTAAGCATGAAGATACACAGCCAGTTAAACATGAAGATACACAGCCAGTTAAACATGAAGATACACAGCCAGTTAAGCATGAAGATACACAGCCAGTTAAACATGAAGATACACAGCCAGGTAAGGATGAAGATATACAGCCAGGTGAGGATGAAAATATACAGCCAGGTAAGCATGAAGATACACAGCCAGGTAAGGATGAAGATACACAGCCAGGTAAGGATGAAGATACACAGCCAGGTAAGCCTTAAGATACACAGCCAAGTTAAACATGAAGATACACAGCCAGGTGACGATGAAGATATACAGCCAGGTAAGCATGAAGATACACAGCCAGTTTTAAGCATGACGATACAAAACCAGCTAACCATAATGACACGAATTCTTACAACTCGTCCACATACGCCGACTACGCGCATATTCCGAATTAACGATCGCGATACGCGGCCAGTTACTCACCATGTTTATCAGGCAGTCGCTCGGGAGATTTTACGCATTTTTTACGTAGTTTCTTCGGTAGTTTTTACGCGGTACAGCATCATCAAGTCGCGTCTTGAGAAGCCAACAAAGTCTTATGGCACAATTCCAAGTCCGGCGTCCCGCCTGTTCTCATCACCATGCACATCTTGATGGGTTGAAATGTCTGGTCTCCTGAAGGTTCAACATTCTTGGTCTTGTGAAAGGTTCGAGTTATGATGAAGAGTGTTCAAAATTTCGTTATATAAGCAATGTTCGTTAAATATTAGCAAAATTATTTGCTCTTTTGATGGGCTGACATTTTCAGTCATGTAGGTGACCGAAATTTAGTTTCGAGTTAAGTTTTGGAATTGCCTAGGTTATAATGATTATATTTTTAGATAAATTTGAAGTGAAGAAAGCGTTGAACGTTCCCCTGGTTGTCAGGTAATGTCCGTTCCTCGGACTGCTAGGAATTTTTAATATTTATGGATTGAATCATTCCGGGTATTTAAATTCCAAATTATTTGGTGTGAAATTTTTTATTTCACAAATTTTTGTCTCTTTTTCGTTCCACTGAACTATTCTAATATCAATTTTTTAGGGCGATTCTGTGTATGAAAAGTTGGAATTTTTTTAGTTATGGGCTGAGAAATTCGCAGCAACTGCAGCCTGCTCCTCGTCTGGCTGATAAGGACCTCTAATAACCTATTCAATATATAAATTGGTTAGCTTGCTCGCTATTATATAAGGATGTACAATATTAGTGAATTGTATATCCTTAATTTAACTGTGGCCATGAGTAAACAGTCACGGCAGGCCGTCGATGCTTCCAATGTTATTTTCAATATCATCTATGCTGCTGTGGACTTGCAGTCTACACTGAAACGTTCGCTTTTTAGTGTTAATTCCACGAAAAGCATGGAAGTAAAGTCATACATAAATAAGTTTCAGTACCTGCGATGATGGCGTGTAATATTCATCATTATTCATTCGGGTGTAGAATGTTGTAAAAAATATATTTCCCCTTCCTTTCCAACTAACCGAAGAACGTCTGCATTCAACGAAGAATGTTGAACGATGCATTCAATGCTGGTAAAAAAATATCATAAGATTGTATTCAAATATTATACGAATTTATTACATTTTAATTTCTAATCCGGGTGTAAAAATCTCCCTCTCTAATTTAAATAGTTTAGAACACAAATTATTTAACTCTTATGATATAAAAGCTCAACGAAGCATAGTCAAATAATGAGTGTTGATAAGTCAATCCTTAACTGGCATGTAAAATGCATGAATATATGCGAGAGAAGTGAGTTTCTAAATGAATAATTAAATAGATTTGAGTGCATTTAAATCCCACCAGAGCTCTCTATTTTCCAGCGCGTGCATGGCTGTGAAGATTACGAAGATTTTGCTCGGTTTCAGCGTGTAAAGCAATGGATTAATTACTCATATACATCAGGTTGAGGTCTGAGAATTTGATGCGTCCATTAAGACACTTCCACGTACGCTATGAATTATTCAAAATGCCTTGTTGAACTCGATTGTCTGTGGAAAACTTGCTTGCAATTTCAATTGATCAGTTTTGTCCCCGATGGCAGCACCTGGGGAGGATAGTAAGCGTTCAAGTTTCTCTTTGAAGAAATTAATTAATTTATGTTCCAAAACTTAACTGAAATTATTTGCTTACATGTGCACTTCCGTGCCCAATTTATGCCGGAACCCTCCCTGTATCAAATGTTGTTGTTAACTACGATCGTTAGATGTAGAAATTTTATAATATTCAGCTTAATTTATTATAAAAGATGTTCATGACACGAAGGTTATGTAGACATCCCATATCCAAGTATCAGAGCCGCCTCGCTGAGCTTTATATAGCGCGCCCTCCCTTGCGTCAAAAAACGTCATCCTTCCTGGCGGATATTGCCCCTGAGAATTTCCTGATCATGTTTCTTCTTAATAAAGTCTCGTAAATTGGATCGATTTTTGGTCGTATCGGACCAATTTTGCCGCGGAGGCTTTTGACGTTTCTTCTTGCTGCTACCCTTGATGATGAGACGGGACGTGGTCGGGGCCCATAAAGCTCCATCAAGGTGACGGCCGGCTCTTTTCACCATCTAACTTTACCCCAAAAGACTAAGAAACGTCCTTAAAGAAGCCGAAGAAAGCCGAAGAAGCCGATCAGGGCCCCGCACGCTAACCATCAGGACTTGCCTTATCAAGAGTCGCGACCGCACGACGATTCAAGCTCAAAACCTTCTCGTGGGCTGACACTTTCGAGCCTCGAACTTATCACGCCTTCACTCTCTGCTATCGTGGCCGTTACTTGCGCAATCGGCCGTTAGGTAGCTTCTTATCGGTCTTCCAATAGCGACCCTATCCAAGAGTCACGTGTGTAATCGCCGATGTCTTCTAGCTGGCAGCGACTTGCATGATTTCCCTACATCCTGTGTTCGCAGACGTGGCGTTATAAATGGGCCAGCCACCGGATAGCGACATATCCTGTTGAATTATCGTACATTTGTTGACAAATGGAAACAAATTGCAGTGTGGACTGTGAATTGTTGACGTGATTACTGAAATTTAATGGCTCTTACCTAATGGAAATTAAAGACCATTTTTAGATTGAGGTCACGTCTAGACCAACAATTTCAAATCAAGTGATTTATTTTCAAGCCTGTACCTCATTAATTAAGTTAAATTCTAACATTTGAATGGAGTGTGGCTCCAAACCTTCTATGGAATTGCATGTGGGCGAGCCTTTGAAGCTGAATGTATTTCTGGTGTTGGCGTCACATGAGCTTTTCGTGAGTTGCGTTTCATTCTGGCCACCTTAGAGCTCTTCATCATAGCCCGACTCCGGCCGTAATTTTTTGGTCCCATGCGACGCTTTCTTTGCTAGGATCTCACACAATGCGCACAAGTGCCTTCGAATAATACCGAGATAAAGAGCGTATAAGAGCTAGCAAGTGATGGCTACAGGCAATTGCTGCGCTTGTAAAGGCAGATGAAGTGTCTCTAAATTCTCCCAGAGGAATACTTGGCTAAAGCAGCGGCACCCTCGCGGGCCATTGCCCTGAAATGTGGTAACAATCTCCGAGCACAGATTACACTGCCTTCTTTTCTATTAATTTCATCAGGTAATTGGAAAGGTTTACGCGACCGCCTCATTATACTTTGCATGACGCTAGTGCTACTGCCAACTTACCCGTCCCTGATAGGATCCAGTTTTTTATTTCTCTGTAGTCCAAGTTTCCAGCAAAATGTCCTTTTTTTATTTTGCTACTATGATATTTTTTTCTAGCGCTAACAGCACAGGTTGAGGAACCCGTTATTGTTTCAATTACGATATTCCCATTTATTAAAGGCGACTAACCTCCACATTGAATTTTTTTAAGAGAAAACTGGTTTAATGTTTTTTTAATATTATTGCCCTTACTCCATCCTCTCACTCTCTCGGGTGCAAAAGGAAAATGTCTGATAGTGACATTTCATTTGGAGTCCTTGCTAATTAAGGCGTTTCTTATACATCGATATCATTGGTTATTATATTATATTATATATATATACCTAATTATAAATATAATGTAACTGGTCGCTGCCATTTATAAATCCTGAAGTAAATTGTTTGTTCTATAAAAAACCAAATTAATATTTACCTGGAAGCCTGCCACTACAACATGACACTCCGGCAGTTGACAACAATTTCCTCTCTGTATATCGGAAACATTTCTGTCCCAAAAATTAGCTCCATGTTGATACTATACGCTGGGTAATCTAAAAGAGATAAAACTTGCATTGATGTGGGAAGTTGGACAAGATCTGAAGTTTTTCCTTCGCATCCATATTGGCTGGCCTGGTTTATGTCGCAGGAAAGACAGTTCGACGAGCACACCCTTCTTCTCCTCTGCGCCGTCGTGAAGAACTTTATGCCGTGGCTCTAGCGTCCGTCGTCTCTTTTGTGCCATCGTGAAAAAGAACTTCATGCCGTGGCTCTAGCGTCCGTCTTCTCTTCTGCGCCGTCGTGAAGAACTTTTGTTATGCCGTGGCTCTAGCGTCCGTGGTCATATCTTCTGTGCCATCGTGAAAAAGAACTTCATGCCGTGGCTCTAGCGTCCGTCTTCTATTCTGCGCCGTCGTGAAGAACTTCATGCCGTGGCTCTAGCACTCTGCATCTCTTCTGCGCCGTCGTGACAAAAAAGTTCATGCCGTGGCTCTAGCGTCCGTCTTCTATTCTCCGCCGTTGTGACTACGTAGTTCATGCCGTGGCTCTAGCGTCCGTCTTCTCTTCTACGCCGCCGTGACTAAGTAGGTTCATGCCGTGGCTCTAGCGCCCGTCTTCTCTTCTGCGCCGTTGTGACTAAGTAGTCCATGCCGTGGCTCATGCGCCCGTCTACTTTTTTGCGCCGTCGTGACTAAGTAGTTCATGCCGTGGCTCTAGCGCCCGTCTTCTCTTCTGCGCCGTTGTGACTAAGTAGTCCATGCCGTGGCTCATGCGCCCGTCTTCTTTTTTTGCGCCGTCGTGACTAAAGTAGTTCATGCCATGGCTCTAGCGCCCGTCTACTCTTCTGCGCCGTTGTGACTAAGTAGTCCATGCCGTGGCTCATGCGCCCGTCTTCTTTTTTGCGCCGTCGTGACTAAGTTCATGCCGTGGCTCTAGCGCCCGTCTTCTCTTCTGCGCCGTCGTGACTAAGTAGTTCATGAGGCTCATGCATCAGTTTTCTCTTCTGCCCCGTCGTGACTACGTAGTTCATGCCGTGGCTCAAGCGCCCATCTTCTCTTCTGCGCCGTCGTGACTACGTAGTTCATGCCGTGGTTCATGCATCCGTCTTCTCTTCTGCGCCGTCGTGACTAAGTAGTTCATGCCGTGGTATCTAGCGCCTGTCTTCTCTTCTGTGCCGTTGAGATGAAGAAACTTATGCCATGGCTCATTCATTCGTCTCCTCTTCTGCGCCGTCGTGACTAAGTAGTTCATGCCGTGGCTCATGCTTCCGTCTTCTCTTCTGCGCCGTCGTGACTAAGTAGTTCATGCCGTGGCTCATGCTTCCGTCTTCTCTTCTGCGCCGTCGTGACTAAGTAGTGCATGCCGTGGCTCATGCATCCGTCTTCTCTTCTGCGCCGTCGTGACTAAATAGTGCATGCAGTGGCTCATGCATTCGTCTTCTCTTCTGCGCCGTCGTGACTACGTAGTTCATGCCGTGGCTCTAGCGTCCGTCTTCTCTTCTGCGCCGTCGTGACTACGTAGTTCATGCCGCGGCTCAAGCGCCGTCTTCTCTTCTGCGCCGCCGTAATGAAGTAATACAAGCCGCGGCTCAAGCACCTCTCGCGCAGACATTATGGACGAAAGTTTATATGGACTCTTTGTGTCATTGAATGACTCATTGTGTTAGCAGGCCAGATCATAAAACGTAGTATCTGGGCAACTATCTTCATATTTTCCGTGTTGAGAGCTGTAGCTAACTGAATCTAAGCTGCTTTCGTTTATTAAAAAAAGGTGGGTAGCTGCCACTAAGTAAATAAGAAACAAAAAATTTTTGTGTTTCGTATTGAAAAATGGGTTTAATTTTGAGTTTTTTTCTAATAACTTTCATATCGTGCACTTAAGTATAATTTTACCGCATACTCAGGCAGGCGCTGCGTTCACAAACAGCAAGAAAGATCAAGTTTATTTGAAGGCACGAGGCTGTAACTGCAATTTGCATAAGTAGATAGAGTGTTGGTCAACACGTGATGAATTACTCTTGATCTGCTCCATAAATTACATCGAAATGCCCGCTCAGGAATATTTATGTTCTGAAAAATGGGTCAAATCCTCCAGAAACCGACAACCGGAATTGGTCCGAATGTTATTAATGGCAGGAGATATTGCCGGCTTCAGCACGAGAACTCCTTGTGGCCCTTCTCATCTCACTCCTCCCATGGCATGTTTGTGTTCGACTTCAAATGACACATTCAGAAACTCCCTCCCGTCCTTTCTCGGAAAATTGTTTTTTAAGTTTCCACTGAATTTCCTCACTATGATTTAACCACTTCCAATAGGATTGTTTATGGGAACCTGCCAAATTCTTACTGCAAATTTTGAACTCTACGAAATATACTCCATTCGATTGATGCATCGTTCGTTCATTAATGTAAGTGCCACCAGATGTTGCACTGTTAGAAAAAACAGTGAAAAAACGGTCCCACCGGCATCCTAGTGGCCGGTCGCCCCGTGAAAATAAACTGTTTCGCCGTTTTTATCAGATGTTTTACGGATTTCTGGTGTTAAATTGGAATAAAAACGGTGAAACGGTGTTTCTTTTCACGTGCCGACCGGCCACTGAAACGCCGGTATTACCGTTAACGGTCATTTTTCTAACAGTGTGCGGTATTCAGAGGATTCGTTCATCTTTATTCTAACTCCACTCTTCAAAAACTTTCCCATCAAAATTAATTAATAAGTAATAATTACACAGAACATGATATTCTCTGCTGGAAGCAAGGCAATGTCCTTGAAAATGTTATTGTTTTGTTCACGGCACCCTTTGCCAAAGCGCAAAGAATTCACTCTCGAAATGACATCGCTTGTGCATAAAGTTCTGTCAGAACGCAAGGCATTCCTTTCAAAATTAGATGGACTTGCACATGATATTCTCCGTAGGAGTCTGATCAAACTGAGTTTAAAATCGACGTTAAATCAAAACACGCGTTATATTATGCTTAGTTTCTTCACATGAATTATATTATTAATTTATCAGCATTTAGCAATCGAAACGTGCAAGCTTTATTCCTCTTCCATTGAACGCTGGATTTCTCACAGTCGAACCGAAATATTCTGTGCAATGTCGGTCGTTCTCGTTAGCAGATATTCTTTAGTTACTACCTAATCTTTTTTTCTTGAGCTCAAATGATAAGTTAATATTCATGATGGTGATCAAAACTAGATATTTTATTACTAATTATAATGACCTCCACGATTGAACAACAATGATTTTATCATAGCGTTTGAATTTAACGTTCCGCTGGTCTGCGTAGCGAATACAGCGAAGCAACAATGAATGAAATGCGACCGATGAATCAGGAGGCTACTTGCTTATTTATTGCTGTCGATTTCCTCAATACTGAAGACTTATTGTTCAGACGAGCATGTGCGCCGTGCACACTTCCGACTGCGCTTCCTTGATATCAGCTACTGAGATCTTATTGGTATGTATATAGAGCGCAGACTTATGTTTTACTGTGTTTTCACATGATAAAATAACATAGAACACTCACATTTGTCTTGGTAATACATTCTTTGTATCTCGGAATTTTATGAATTTATATACGAGTTACATTCAACGGATTTCAACAGGAAATGTTTGTATCATGAATGGTTTACTTAGAAGTTGTCAATCAAAGTTCGTCCAGTTAGAGCCCACACAGAGCTCACTCATGCACTAAACGCTTCCTTACACAAATTTGATTTTCCTCGCTGAAAATTTAGGCACCCTCACTGAAAATTTAGGCTCCCTCGCTGAAAATTTAGGCACCCTCACTGAAAATTTAGGCTCCCTCGCTGAAAATTTAGGCACCCTCACTGAAAATTTAGGCTCCCTCGCTGAAAATTTAGGCACCCTCACTGAAAATTTAGGCTCCCTCGCTGAAAATTTAGGCACCCTCACTGAAAATTTAGGCTCCCTCGCTGAAAATTTAGGCACCCTCACTGAAAATTTAGGCACCCTCACTGAAAATTTAGGCTCCCTCGCCGAAAATTGTTCCCTCACTAAAAATTTAGGCTCCCTCACCGAAAATTGTTCCCTCACTAAAAATTTAGGCTCCCTCACCGAAAATTGTTCCCTCACTAAAAATTTAGACTCCCTCACCGAAAATTTAGGTTCCCTCACCGAAAATTTACTCGCATAACGCTTACTCGCTCGCCGTTCGATCACTGAACGCTGAAACGCTGAAACCCTGAAGTTCACTCACCCAAAGTTCACGCATTCGAAGTCCAGGCGCTGGAAATTCTTCAGTCAAATATCCTTAACTTTTCCCAAACTTCCTTCTCTCCTCGTCACCTCTTCCTTAGTTCGAAATTCTCTTTACTTTTCAATGATCTCCTTTGTGAAAACTATTCTCAATTCAAGGATTATTCTAGGTTATTTTTATGTTTTATTGTCTAGGACTAACTAATTGCCTGAGAACTGATAGCCTTAAAATCCTGTTATTAGGTATTAGGTATCGAGACCTTTTGACATTAGATTTAAATAGGCAACCAAGTAAACTAGAGCTGATCAATTCTATTTTTATTGCTTCATGTATGAACTATGGCAGATTTAAATTTAAAATGGACAACCGAATGCAATATTCATCAGACTAAGCAATTAGAGTTAAATATTGATTGCGGTAAAACTACTCTCACAATGATTAAATACTTTATGCACCAGCGACAATACAGAAACACGATACTTGGTTAATAGTCGCATCTTGTAGCTCCAAATGCCCCGACCACTTTCCTGTATACGTGCCATTCGGTTATCGGGAGCAGGTTATGTTCGCAATAACCTAGAGCGATCTCTTGCTGCGTGCTAGTGCAGCTATCTCCTATCTGTACTAATTAATCAGCTCCAGATATATTCACCTAACGTCTTATAGCTTTGAAACTTGGTATCAAGGTAAGCATTAATCATTTTGGTCTTTCCTAGTATTATATGCTATATGTTACATTATGCAAGTATTTTCGTAAACATTCAATTTTATATCAAATGAATGGTCTCTGAGTCCAGCATAGAGTTATTTCGTTCATACGAATGGCTGCATGTAAACGAAAAACTTGAAAACAGATCTGTCACCGTTGTCTGTAGTATCGTATCTCAATAAAATCAATTTCGAAGTTCAATCTTCATATCGGCAGCTTCCTCTTTGTAAAGGCTCATTCTGGCACAAATTCAAATTCATCAGTCGAATATGCAAATGGCATGTCTATCAATTGGCGCATGCGTATATTACGCAAAGCGCTTGCACTCTCTTCATCAAAGTAAGTGCGCGAGTTATTCAGTAGCGACGCTGTGATGTTGGCAATGATGTTGGGAGCAAATCAGTCATAGTTTCCCTAAGTCCCTCATTAATGTCAATGTGGTGCATTTAAGGGATGCTTCTTCCGCTCATTTGTCACATTTCGATGAAATGTGTAGAATGTGATATCATATTATGGTGAAAAACGTGATCTTCTGAGGAACTGTTATTTACAATAATTGTCAAGTAAGCTGCAAGTTATTATGATATTTTGGAATTTGGTGTTAGTAGAATCGGTAAACCTATCAATCATCCAGTTGACAATCTGATCTTCCAGCAGTTCAATTCTTTCGTTTTTGTGTTAAATTTCATCAGCGAAACATTCTACAGTTACACTATTTCAACCAACGAAAATGGTTTAAATGGTTACGAATGCTAAAATCCTTATCTCTAGTCATTTATAGCGCATTTTCTCATTTATGGAAAAAAGGCGCTATTGTGCTCGTCATGTCCGTCCGTCTGTCTGTCCGTCCATCCGTCCGTGACCACGTTTTCGTCGACGAGAAAATGCGCTCTCTGTCACTCACTGCAGTCCGTACTGAGTAAACAAAACATAAGCAAATATTGAAATTAAACTTTTTTAACTATTTCCCCAAGGATGAGTCCTCGGAACACAGGTCGTTGCTGATTTATCTCGACAAGCCCTCACTTTTTTCTCAGACCTAAATTTTTTTCCCTCAAGTTGAGACTTCAAATTGTATTATATATTATAAAAAATTGTATTATATGTATGGTACAATTTTAAAAAATATCAGCAGTGAAGTTTCGTTAATCTTTTCTGTTTTTCGCTTTCGAGTACTTTCGAGTTTCGCTTTTTCGTATTGTTGTTAGAGAATAGATGTTAGCATCAACATGAAGAGCGACTTTATACCTAGAACTGGAAAAATATTATCTTTGCTGATGCATTAATTGAATTGCTTTAATGATGGAAAGCGTCACGGCCTCAAAGCTTCACATAATAAAGCGCAAACACTTTTTGCAGATTTAAGGATTTTTAAAAACTGCTTATTGAAAGTTACGTACCGTGTTGAAACTAAACTCTAAGTTGCAATGTTTCGGCTTTCAATTCAAACTTTAATACTTTTTAATTGGATAAATAGAAGCAGCGACTGTCGTTGTGTTGCACCGAGGATAATGAATAATCGTTTATTCATTTGCCAGATATAGGTAATTCATTAAAGGTCAAAGTAACTAATCTAACCAAATTCGTATCATTTACTTCTCGCAAGTGTTAAGTAGCCTCTAATTCATCCCTTCTTATTCTTCATAAGTAATAATTTCATCTCATTTGCATATTAACAACTCATCGCACCTACATGCGCTGCCCTCGGAAGCACGATCTCCTGTTACCCTCTCCCGGGACTTAACCTAATTGAGGACACCATGGTAATTAAGGACAGCTAATTGAGGACACGAGGTAATTGGCTCATTGTCTGTCGTAATTCGATTTTTTAATATCCCAATGATGAGCCACTGTCAACTACCCAATCCGAAATCAAATCGCATTATGGCCGACGGGCGGTCGGCCGACTGTAATTTTTAACTTGAAATCCAACCGTAGATGAAGTATTTAAATTTCATAAAGTATGTGAAGTATATGAATTGTATATTGCAAATCATCGATCGTCTGCGAGCTGTTTCATATACATTTTTCAATACTCCTAAAATATTCTTAATTCTGAATTGAAAACTTCTTTATTTTCTTTTATTTCAAGAATAGATGATTGCCGTTATGAGCGGCCGCCCATGACCCTGACAAGATTCTTGAACGTGTGCAATTGCCTTGACGCCGTTCGAGTTGGTAATGTTGTGTTCTCAAATTAATTGACGTAATTACAGGGACATTCGGGGCTGGAACATCGTCAGATTTTGGCTGAAATTCAAGTGATGGAATGTCGAATGGTTTCATTATTTCCGAATTGTTCCTTCTTGGGGAATTTCATGGCTTCCATAAACAAAATAAAATATGAGCAGAGAATTGAATTTTATTGTTTTTTTCAGCGTCCTTGAGTAATTACTATGAATTAATTTAATTTTATTAATTGCCAACTTAGCATTGCCCTAATTTAACTCTGAAAATAAATTCCCGGTGATTAGCTGGATTCATTTCGTGATAATTTCAACTTTAGTCTCTGGGTTACTTTAGTTTGGCTCTTTGTCTAACGTCATTCAAAATACTTATCAAAGATGGTAATATGAAATTTTTTGCATGCCCAGCGTATTACTTCTTATCCGAACATTTTGACGTAGAATTTGTTGGCATAATACCGAATATTTGTTGTGAAGTACAGCCTAAAAGTTGCAGTCTCTTTACAGTGTGTGGCTGGTAGCATTTCTTATTGCTATCGCCGAGTTTAATTATATATGCTTGACGTGTTATTGATGTGTCAAA
The DNA here is from genome assembly GCF_000764305.2 of Hyalella azteca. Taxonomy (NCBI): domain Eukaryota; kingdom Metazoa; phylum Arthropoda; class Malacostraca; order Amphipoda; family Hyalellidae; genus Hyalella; species Hyalella azteca. The sequence goes on from NW_025944383.1 coordinate 32,433, forward strand.
AATTTTTGTATCTGAATCATTTCCATCTAAATTTCCTCGTAAAAGATCAGCTTTATAACAGTTTAATCGGTCATTTAGCATTTCCTCCTAACGCGCTCCCCGGCGTTGGGTTTTGGTATTCCAAGGCTTGGAAATCCTGGTTTGCCGAGCGCTGAATCTTGATGATAATTATATAATTATTGATATCATGAGTTAGAAGGGATAAAAAACTACAGGGAAACGTTCAGTGCATTTTTTGCTTTTTGAAACTTGAGTAAATTTAGTTCCATCTCACTTTGGGACTCGTGTAGGATATAATTCAGACGTATAATCAAATATTAAGATGAATAAATATTAGTACGACTCCTGCGAATTATAAATTAATTTTTGATTTCTGTCATCGACAGAAGGTTGATCAATTAATGTCAATTAATGTCAAATCGGTAAAAATATGTGCATAATATTTTGAAAAAAATAATTGGTTATTTCATCGTGTAGAGCGAGCAAAATTATACTATTTGTGCCCACTTAATTCGAACAAGATTTCACTTCTTTCGGCGATTTCCTTTGTCAACTTGAATCTGTGCCGCTGCGCAAATACTTGAACATATTTCACCTTGCAAGTGACAGAACATAAAGACATATAAAATGCATTGCTTAAAATCTATTTGTACAAAATTCGGTCATTATTTCGTTCATTTACTCATATTTTTATTGTATGAGTAAACTCAATCGTCAAGTCTTTCAAAAAATAATCCTAGAAGTCGCGTTGCAGGTCAGCTTGCTGCTCGGCTCTTAGCTTCTCGTCCACATGCCCCGAGTCTTTTATAATGCCTTTCGCGGTGCCCAATTCTGCTTCGTTTAGAGGTTGATATTGCGATCAGTAGTTCAATTCTGTGCCATAATTGAATCTATTGTGATTGATTTCACCCATAAATAGGCTACTGTTTGAAGGAGACCGTCATAAAACTTGACCAGGCCGTATATTTCTCCCTGAAAGCTTCGTTGGTCTAAAATTCCAGCTAAAATGATCGCTTGTGTCGTAAAAGCGGAAAACTTACGAACTTTATAGCGGTGAAACATTGAGAGCTATAATGTTTGTTTTACGTGCACCTTCTTGCAAGAAATTAGTTTATACTAGCGTTTATGATTAGTAATCGCTCGAATATTATTGTTATACTCGATACAATGTCTCTGAATTATATTAGCTGATAAATGGTGTACAAGCACTGAACAACTTTTCCGTAAGTTTTTCAATCTTTTCTGTCTTCATTCATTCAAATTTTTATATGCTGTTCCTTTAAAGATGCAAATAAAAATCATAATTTTAAATTCAGAAACGAATCTATGACCAGTGTTGACTGAACGAAACTTTTAAATCGTGGAATTTTCAGCGCGGGTTTTTTAATTTCTACTCAGCAAGTTGGTCAGTTCACGATCTAGAGTTTGAATTGTTAAAAAAATTAATTTCGCTGTGACAGATATTCTTCTCTATAAGGCATTAATATTGTTTTGTTTCTTCCCAGGTAAGGTATTGTAGCTACGTGTCCAGGCATGCGAACTGTGAGTAGATACTTCCCAATCAATGTAGCAGTGAGGCATCCCATAAATTCATAGGACAAACCACTTAATAGGCGGACGCTTGACTCGTGCCAGAGAATTACTGCTATTTAGAACACCTAGTCAAATCCCACAGGGTGCAATAAAGTTTTAACATTAAACTTGTAGGTTTAGATTAGTTTCAGAAGATTCAAGGTAATAAAGTAATTAGCTAGCATAATCAAGGACTGCATCTGCGATATTCTGTCCTTTTAGGAAACTGACCTGTGTAGCAATGGCCTGTGATAGATACTTGTCGTCGACCGAATGGCTTGTATTTCAGTAATATACAAATTATGTGCACCCTCCAAATCTGCTAAGCTAATTTTTCTCCTCCAAATCTTCCTTCTAATCTTTCTTCTTCAATCGCATCTAACTATTTCTATTGCTACAATATTTCTATAAACTGGGACTACACACGTACACTCTCGTTACGTACAATGAAATTTGTGAATACTAAAATCTAGGTTGCAAAACCCGTAGAGTTTTCCATTCTTGCTGCCGAAATACGAAATGACTGTTACGTGGATGGGAAAAGCAAAAATGCTTGAAAATTCTGTTTACAACCTAAATTTTCACAACATCTTACTTAAAGGAATAAAGTGAACCCAAAAGATTTTTAGTATGTCTAAGCAAATTTTAATATTATTGGCGCGCCGTAAGAATTTGGGGCATAGAATTCTCGGAGAAAATTAAATCATTAAGCGAAATTCTTGCCTGTAAATTTCGATGAGTTTGTAATATAAATCAAAATAAAAAAATGAAATTGAAATTTCACCATTGAATTTTAAAAATTTAGTCATATGCAGCAACATGTCCTGTGAACATCTTCTTCCAACAATTTTCGTCGACTGGTGATAGAAATCTCAAATAACTTCTATAAGTAGCCTGCAGAAAACAATCTTCACTGACATCTCGTAATGAAATCTTTCCATTATTGTTACATTGAAGAAGCCACCAAATTAATGGCAATTTTCTTCGTTTTAAAATTGCTATTGTTGAGTTTCGTACACGCATTGTTGATTCCTCTACAGTTCTCGATCTTTTCAAGCACTTTCGGATCAACTTGCAAGCTTTCAAGAAGCCACGTCTTTCACGTGGCTCGCTGAGGCGAATAACCCCACTCCATCGATGCAATGAGTTTGCGTCTGAGAATAGAAGAGAAGAAGTCAGCCTCGGCAGCCCCAACGCTGCTTGCCCTTAAGCCGAGACCACAGGAATGGCAAAGCCTGGCACAATCGAGGTGATTTTCCAGCCGTCAACCACCTCCGACGGCCCAGATTTCCTCTCTGCCAATACCGCGTCGACCGTAAAGGATGCTCGTCCATGCCAATTGCGAGGCACCTTCTCCTCCCATTGAACGCCCTCACAAACCGCATGGAAAATGACATGATTGTTCGCGGCAGTCCTTTTGTGAGACTCTTCCCGTCTGAGATGCACTGGCCTCTGCAACGAGATCATTAGATAACAGCATGAAGGCCGCAGCAATGAAGTGGCTTTTCTGTCCATAAATGAGCTAAAAATTCCTGCAGTTACAGCCCAATATTTTTCCTATTGTTATGAGCCCTAGAAATGAATTAGCAGGGATTTATGAGGTTGTTTTTGAATGGTGCATTGTTCAGAGTCAAACACTCTGAATGGGGAATTTGAGATAACATTCAAAAGCTGTGCTGTGTTTACAAATTTAAAAGTTTGCCCTATTATGTGACCTGTCAGCAATCCATAATTTTATTTCCACTGTTGCAATCAATTTTTTAGACGGATTTTCGGATTTGGAAAAATACCAGTACCATCAAATTTATTATAAATCAAATTAAAGTGAAGAAACTTCTATAGATTGAATGTTATCCATCATTATTAGCGGTCGGTTGCCTTGATAGTTCTTCAAACTCCTGGTACTCTGAACGATGTACAAGGCTTAGAAAATCTGAAGACATTTCTTGCGTCCATCACATCACGACACCTGCCATTTACCCCCAAAATGTTTCAGGTTTCGACCCTCGAATTTTGTTCGTCTGATATTCCGGTCGTCGAAGAGCTTATCAATTTTTCGCGGCCATCAATTTTGATGGGCGAAAATTTCTTGAGCTCATGCAACGAGTTTGGCGTGGCAGGATCTCAGGATTCTCAATGCCCTTCACATGTTCAATTATTCATGCTGAAGCCGAATAGCCTTCCGTAAAGGCAACTGGCAAGCAGTCGAATCTTCCGAAACTGAAAAAGCTCAAAGATTATCAACGATCATTCGATGAATTACGGATAGCTGCCTCTTGCGGGGACATCATCTGGCTGCAATATGAAACTTTATTGCTGGGAAAGCGGCCGTTTTATGCCGAAACTCGATGAAGAAACGGGTTCTGTATTTTGCTTTACAAGTAATTCTTGGTTCGTTATACTGGAATGTAGCGAAAAATGTGCCATCTTCACGACATGACGATGAGTTCTATGCAAATTTTATACAGTGTTGGTGAATTGATATTCTTTGACAGGCAATATTTACGCGTAGTTGTCATATAAAAGTGCCAGCCGAGAGCTTCTTGGTAAAAAATAACGCACTTTATGCTCTGGTTGGAAGGTGACAAAATCGATGTATTTTTCTTTTGTAAGATTTTGTAAGTTTAGATGCAGTGAAACACGAACAGAAAGTCATTATTATTTTTTCGGTCGATGTTTATCCACTAAGATTAGTAATTTCATCGATGACATTGATAATCGATAGCAGTGGGATCGATATCAGCAACTCTAGTCTATATAATATTTACGGTGCTCGTGATAAGTAAAAATTGGCGTTGGGAAATAAAATTGACAAGTTGAATTAATTTCCCCTCAAAAAATTTCTCGGATCAGTTTGAAGTTTGAACGTCTCGATTTTACTCGACCGTAAAATTTCTAAATTTTATTCTACCCTTTTTGGTATGTTGATCGTTTTAATATGCCGTGCTGAGCATTCGAAAATGGGAGGCTTTGACGAGTTCGTCATTTGAAGAAATCCGATCTAGAGAACGAAAATATTCCCATGGCCTTGGAATAAAACTACAAATAAAATTATATAACGTTCGAGTTTCCCTAGATGGCGATATTTGTCAATCGCAGAATCCATTAACCGTTGAACCCCTACTTTTTCATTTTCGAATTAATAGAGAAATATGAAGTAAATTGATTATACGTATTTGCATTACTATAATGATTTAGCTCTACTGCCCGATGGCGTGTGGAAATATTTCCTGGTTTCTTCTAATGTTAATTTATTTGTGTTCATTCCTGAATTTACGCTTATAAATGTAACGCTAATCTCGCATGGAAATATTTTTCTTTATCTAATCAGTGCAGCATTCATTGCGAACTGATCATCTGATAATGAGGCTCCTTCCTGAGATTTTTCATCTAGATCGTACTCGCTTGAGGAAAAAAAATATTTATTGATAATTTTAATTTATTCTAAGTTTATAGCTTTAATTTATTAATTCAGTTTAAATTATTCTTCGCAATGGAGGTTTAGTAATGACCTATAATTTATTTATTTAAATACATTTATTTGGTGTGGATATAATTTAGAACGATTTTCGAGGGGAAAAAATATAATTGCCGTCTGCGCATATAAACGGATGCCTGATTATACGGAATAATAATAAACAATGCGCTAAAAACAGCTTTCGATTTATTGATGCCTGAATTTTGGAGCTGCCTTACTGACTGGGATGATTAGCTATGCGCTAAATGATTAGCTTCCATAAAATCCATTAATTTGGAGGCCATCGAATGCATGGCAAAGCCAAGGAATTCTTTAGACCTGAGCTCGTGAAGGCGGCCTGGAATTCCAATGAGCACAGCCTGCCGCAGGGACCCAATCTCTGCCTCGGAATGGGAACTATTCTGAATAAAAGTCACCGTTACTAGTGGAATTATTCGAGCTTTCGGGAAATGCGATGGCTGCTCGCAATATCATTGTTATAGGCTCATTATCATCGTAAATTACCTGATAATCTCGTTGTTTGACTCTAAAAAATGCTGGACTCACTCCAAATCTTGCCCCAAACTGCAACTTGAGTCGGCTCCTTTTCGGAATTCGTAATTGACCAGCGACGCGGCGCCTTCTAGACGCGTTTTCCTTCTCGTCAGGTTTCCTAGATGCACGGAATATTAAGATCACTAACTTCATTTTATTTTTTCCACACAGCGGCGCAAAGCTTCTAGGTCGCGATAGTATAAATTTCTAAACCATTTTGCAAAATATCTGGTATAATAGTTAATTTATTATTCAGTCTTGTTGGTATTAAATATGAATTACATGAAATATTCATTACTCTAATGTGCTTTCACTGCAAGTTCAACACATTTTTCTATGAAAATTTGATCCTCTAGAGAAAGAAGTTTTGCTAAACATTTGATTCCACATTAAAATCCACCGGAGGCAATTTATAGTTTTCAGAGTTTAAAAACTTAAGTCATGAAACTGTGGCAACTAATTTGCTATCTACTCAGTTTTGTATAGCCTCATTCCACACCACATTATTCATACACTACACATATATGTGTCCTCGTGTACCCTCGTTATCAATCCCCTTGACCTGGTAGATTTACAATGTTTTTTAATGCAATATGGTTTCAGTTCAGTATAAATGAATATATGACATCAGAATACAATTTATTTCCTAGAATTTGCTTACAAATAATGAGGATTCCGGAGTATTCTATAGTCCGGATTGCATTCGTATTCATTGTACATAGACTGTTCGATCATAAACAATTATGACAATTTCGCTACACTACCTTTTAGATGATGTCATGTCAACACTTCGATAGCAAAACAGACACTGAAGAACCAATCACTTCTTTACTCACCACAGCTGCGCCAAAATTGTTGTTTACCATCCAGTTGAAGACGTGTGAATGGTTTGCTCACAGTTCCCAATGCCACTTCCTGAAGAATTAAAGCGAGAAAAATTCCCCTTTATCCAACTTCCTTGGCTCTTGAGGGACTTGACAGTAACTGTATCTTTCACCCGAGAACTCCTTCTCAACTCGATATAAAGTTCGCTATTTGCCATCGAGAACTTGCCACATATTTCTTGATAAAGAAATCTGCACCCGATGCTTCGAGGAGCCGACTTGAGCGCCCAAGTTTTAGTGGATTTGTCCGAATAATTCTATTGAAATACAGTGCATTAGTTTCGAAAAGCTAGACATAGGTATTAATAATATTATATATACTTATAGATTAAGATATTTGGTGTCAGGGCACATATGATATTGAATGCATAAATTAATAATTTTATCTTCCTCGATATCATACATACGATAGTCACGATAGCAATTACAAAATAGGATTGTGATATAGTGACGTTACCGAACACTAACGTCACTGATGTTACCACAATGACAGAAGAATATTCTTTTTTTTTAATTATCAGCAAGTATCGGAATGTAACGTATTACCTCACGCACGCATTGCAGGAAGGTTGTATTTCATTCAATGTTAAAATATCTTGTTAATTGTTGTATCAGATTTCTAATGCTACTCATATTCTCATGTTTGTATATATCAGTACAGCATTCTTTTTACACAACTTTTCTGTGCTTCTCATGCAAATACCTAGCATGGCAGCTGCATTTTGATTATGAATCTGTCATATTTCTGATAAGCCATGCGAATTGACATCAGTATCTGAGGACATTAAAATTATCAATCTATACGACCGAATAGCATAACAGGTATAATTTTTTTTCTTTTCATTTACAATACCGTCATTTCTTTTGTCGTTAAGAGCCTCAGTTCATATTCACTTGTAGAATCACCATTAAATACTCCCGAAATCCTCGCTGTTCCTTATTCATCTAAATTAACGCACAGGCCATTGTCTATGGGAAGTTTTGCATGGCTCCTCGAGAAAGAAAGATAAAGCATCGCTGAAGACTGGCTTGCGCTCACAAAGCAATGACAAAGGAGCTGCATTACCGCGGCTAGGAGGTATGGTATCCTGGCAATTCTCTCAAGGGTTGCCCACTCTATGTTCCGCTTGAAAAATTGACATCGTGCTGCAGTCGTCTACTTCAGTAACGAGATGGAAAAATGCCATGGGCTTTCATTTGGTTTGTTGTAGGATAGTAATATAGAAGAGGCACTGTTATTGCTACCACTTGGGCAAATCGAATCGAGATGGAAGCTTCTCAACTCATCAGTCGGGGAACACAGGAGCCTCCTTTTGCTGTCGCAATTGTTTCCTGGTGATCCCTGAAGGCGCTGGCGAGCCATAAAGGAATTTTGATGTGTTGCTGATGCCTTCTCGCAGACCGTGTGTGTGCGCGCGAGTATGTAGGCGTTTGTGTGTGCGTGTTTGTGTGTTTTTCAGTATGTCAGTGTTTGTGCAAGTGTCATGTGTAGGTTACAAATCGACATGATACATGATGATGTTAAGTTTCGGTTTTATGCACTTTACATACATGTTATTGTAGATGCATCCAATCCGTCGATACGAAAATTTTACTCGCCAGGTTTGTCTCAATAATTGCTGATCATGCCTTCGAAATCCCGTCAACTGATCACAGCTCATTGTACTTATTCCTAATTAATTATTACATGTGTGACGAAAATTCTCTACAAAATCATTTAATAAATGTATTTAATATGGTTGTACATAATTATGGGATTGAGTGTTTTAAAATAAGCCAATTATAACAATAAAAATTTAAATCCCGCAATAGAAGCAAAGATTTTTATGCGCCACGACGACAGTTGATATGAAGTAATCCATTAATCATTAAGTAAATGCAAGACATAATGCGAGCGTCATCACTGTGCATTATTAATATTACTCGCAGCATGTTAATCGGATATAATTTTTATTCAAAAGTGCCTTTACATAATATGATGGGTTTCAAATGCCGCTCAGTAATTGACGGAAATGCTTCGTTGTGAGGAGTCTCATCTTTGATAGGATTGAAATAGTGAAGTTAATTCAAACGCAAGTAACGTGAATAATTAGTGCTAAAAACTCTGGTGATTCACTCATAAATGAATAGAATAACTAACAATAATGAAACGTTCAACTAAACGCGCGGAGCAATATGTTTTCAATTGAGCGTCAGAGACAAATCTTATTTCTATTGATAGTTTCGTTTGTTTATAATGGTAATAAAATGAGTTATTCAGTGGAGAAAGAATTAGTGTCAATAATATTAACTATCAATTATGCAGCAGAAACTGGATCTTAAATTGACTCGGGATTTTTGGATTTGTAATGGAGAAATAAACTTTGCAGAGATGAATTTAAACTGATCTTTCGCCATTCGTCTCCACATAATTATTGTGCAGATTATAAATTGTTGCAAAAATGGGTCGAAGCTCATCATAGTTTGACATTTTATTCCAATACTACCAATTTAATCGCAATTGCATATGTGCATGTGCCAACCGCTTTCTAGCTCAGTGATGTTGCCTATGATTTTTATTTACGTGCACAACGGTCAAGTTATTACTATGCTAATGTCCCGTGATTCTAGAGAAATATGCTAAATTCTGGCAGTAGACTAGCTGAATGAGTTCTGCAGGATGAAGCACCATACTCGACTTTGGTCCTCGCTGATGGCTGTTAAAGCGAAGCAAACTGCAACGGTGTCGGGTAACTTATTCCGTTATATGCACATCTGACGGCTTTTTCTTTATATCGCGACCTCGCAGAAAACAATTGTGATGCATCACAAAAATTTTATCAGTTTTTGAGAAGAAATGTTTAACTATTAACTAACAACTATACATAGTTGTTAGTTAATATAACTATAACTAACTATATTAACTATTAACTAACACTATTCCCAATAATAAATAATTAAAATTCCCACACTATTCCCGGAACTCATCCTCATAAACGTGCAAATTTGTTCTGAACTGCTAGGGCGAGTAAAGGTTAATTTATATTTTCCATGTGAATTGAATGAAAACTTCCGATATCATGACATTTTTTTACATTAAGTGCTCATTTCATTTCCTAATAACGCCATCAACAAAGAATTAAAAATTTCCAGCATCGTTTATAGCCGAGAATTGCATGGAAACCTTACTCACCAGGGTTTTTCTTATCAAAACGTTATTGGCTACCATTTCTTCATTTCAAATTAAATCTTCACAAAGCTTTGAAGTAATCCCGTGATGAGAGTAACGGGGAAGATTCATTCATCTGAACTAGCAATCTTTATCGGAGCTAATCAGGATTTGTGCACAAGCTGAAGATAATCTGGCTGAGGGAAAATATTACTGAACATGCTAAGCTCATTTATTAATGCATTCTCTATCTATTGATTATTGTGAATCACTATATAATTACGGAATAACAAGTTCCGTTCTAATTCAGAAATTCACTTCGCCATGTCGAATCAATTTTCTTTTAAAAGCCGGCTATTCAAATTCCCGAAATCGATGCTTATAAAATCATCGAGCCTGAATAAACTGATTAATAAATGTCCATTTTCCGATACCTGTCCATTCATTTTTTAGCCAAAGAAATACAAAGTTTACAGTCAAAGCATAGAGCTTCTTAAGTGTACCGTTGACTTGAGTCGATTTGCATGTACTGTTCGGCCATTACTGTACTCGCATTCAATTTTGTGAGTAAAAAAATATCAGGTAGATTAATTTGAAGTTTATTTCTCTCTCATGGAAGTTTTAGAATCAAGCGGATGCAAACCTTTAGCATGAGGTCATTTAAAACGATTCTGTTCTACATTTTGGCCAAGACTTGGCTAGGCTAAAGAACTGAGGGCGCGTTCAGATACTGATTCTGGAGCGAAGAACTTCCGAATGTCTGAAGATCGTTTTACCTTAAATTAAAAAAAATCTTTAGAATTTCAATAATGAGCGTAAGCTGGTAATTCTAAAACGCGTGTAAAAAATACTGCAAAGTATGCAAGCACCTGTTGCACTAGGAAACAAAGGCCGTTGCAAAGCCAGCAGCAGGCCGCGTTCAAAGAAGCGAGTGAACGCCGTGACTCGTTGCGGATGGTGGCGGCAAGAATTCGCAAGGACCTTAATGAAGATATTTAGAAGTAGGAGAGTCTCTCTGGCCGTCGACGCTGGCGCGTGTCATGAGCTCAGTGATAGACCGTTCCACTTTTAATTAAAGAGTGTAGATGTTACAGGACTGCCTTTAATCAAGTCCTTTCTGAAGTTCTGGTAAAGATCTTGTGTGTGCTGCTGAAATTCTTCACTCGTTTAGAATGCGTGTCTTACGGTAATGTCTGGACGTGAGATGCATTCTAAAAAGAGCCTAAAGTTTGGCTAGAGCTGTTTAACTTCTGGATCTGTCGGTTGTATATTATCTTTATTATTTAATATGATAAAATTTAAAAACTTTAAGGGCATAATTTCATACGGAGAAGGAAGATTCTGAGGGATCAGTTTATTTGTCGTAAGCTCCCTATTAGTCTTAAAGCTGGAATTTTTTCAACCCTGCATTTTCTTCATATATAAGGCAGTTCTGTGTATTAACGCACGATCTCGTATTCTCGATGCCACTCATTGACATCTATAAATAAAGTAAAACTACGAACTAATCATGTCTAGCTTATTGAACACAAAAATTTGTAAAGCACGAAAAAAGAATTTTCATTTTCCGCGTTTTCGTTCCTCGTCCGTTGTCGGTAGGGATCACACGGCTCAGCCCCACGATCTCCAGCCTCTTCGTCATCCGCACAAAATGAAGCCTAAGTGAATTTCGCGGCTCTAATTACTAACTTTCATGCAGTGCTCATAATTTCCGAGCAAGTTCTTGCGGTTTCTTCTGAACATTGATTAACTTTTTCGGGAGCAAAATTTTTGATCGAATTACCCGGTGAACATCGAGTTGTGGCGTGTGTCTGTTTTACAGATCGGCCTCGTGAGAGGCAACTTTAGCCAGGGTTCGGCTCGTTTCTTTGGCGTCATTTATTAATTACAGAGCTGAAAAAAAGCCCTCGCAATGCCTTTGGCTTTGATGACGAGCCTCATTACCCGATGGCTTTTTATTGGACCCCTCTGATGTCCGTCCCTAAAAACTGTTATGACCCAAAAATCTGTACTGCTCAGCACTCTAAGCTGGCTCAGCAAAAATCGTGACAAGCAACGAGGGTTCTTTTCCAAATCTGGCTTTACCATTGAAATGGTCGTTGACAGAGTTCATTATCGTTCGTCCATGATGATTTGATGCTTCCTTTTCGCTTGCGCTCACACGCCTGCAAATGAAGGTCTCAGTTGCCCGAAGAGCAGAGTTTGATCAAAGATGATTCAGTCTTTTAGTAGAAGTCATTTTTTTGCCATATTCAAATATTCTTTTTGATTTCTAGGGAAGAAGAGGAGTGATGTGCACGTGGTGCATGATTTTTATCCATAGACAGTTTGCGTATTCCTGTGAGGTTAGGTGCGACTGTTTAGTGTGCACTGTGATGCGTTGTCATTCCTGTTACCAAATCTATATATGACCATGAACACTTTGAAAAATAGGACTATTACATTCTATTTTTTCGATATTTTCTTGCGTTACACTACACTTTATGACCTTAATATATCTTTAGGTGTTTCACTCCATTTATTTACATTTTTTATGACATTTCATCAGTAAACCAATGACATGTTGTCAATTTTCTTTAAAATTTTATTTATCAATAAAAAATCATATGTTGAGTACACGAGATTTTTAGGGAAACGTAGTTTATTTATATACATTAAGTTTCATTATGTTTGTCCCGGTGAATTTTCCTTTGATTTGCCTTCATAGCTGTAAATATGGATTAATAAAATGTAAGTGCCAGGGAAAAACGCGTGTCGTCCCAGATTTCTGTCGATTATTTTTGTTTTTATTTTCACGTTACATCTAAAATACTTCAAATTGCTTCTTGATCTATTAACAGATCAAACTACCGTGTTAAATGAATATATGGAATAAATTATTTTGACAAATTCAAAAAATATCGCTAGGTAGCAGATCAACTTTTCAATATTCAGGAGAGATAAACCCTGATATTTGAACAATTTTTTTCATTTACCCACTTTTCGCTCCTCGGTATTACGCTGTTATTTTTAAACTAGAGTAATTTTAATTACTGAATAAGCTATTCCAATCCACATTTTCTATTGAACTTTCATTAAAATCTCGTTTTTAGACTGTGAACAAACTTTCATTTCTTATCTATCAATAAAATAAATACATTCAAAACTAAAATCACATTTCGATTTCTCAATCAGATTTTTCAATGTTTCACAAATCACCCACTGAGAATAACATTTTATTGCCAAGGACTACGCAGAAGATTTTTTACGAATTCCGTATTTTAATTTAAATTTCCTACAACAGCCTCCAATCAGACATACAAATCAAACACGCTAGAAAGCATTAAAAAAATGTTTAATTGAATATGCATGAATAACTATCCAAGATTGCGATGACGCATCAAGCTTGTGCTGCATTATCATAAATGCATCAGACAGTGATGCATGTCTTTTGCTGTGTAAATATTACCATTTTAAACGAAGCTCATGTTAATAGCAGCCTCACTAATTGGATGGAACTTCAGTCTCTGATATTTTGTTATGCCAACGTATCGGCCGTGGCATTATATACCGAGTGCATCATTGTTCATCGCAGCCATGGCAAGGAATAATACTGGTGCGCATGTCTCCCAATATATTGCCGCACGAATGTATGTATGGAGCACCGGCGGCTAATGACTAAATGAACCATCAATAAAGATTCATCCTCTAATTCTGAAATTCTAGGGCGCATTTCTGATGGCCGACAGTCCGCCGTTGCTGATTCTGCGCTCGGCTCATCAGTGCAGGCTGTCTGATTTTAGCTGCGGGTAATACAGCTCGTGTCCATATTAATTCTGTACGAGATAATTGTTGTTCTTTGTTCAATATTATGGATGAAACTCTATACCGAAAGCCCTCTAGTTTGGAGCCAATCTTTTAACACAATATTTTCATTATCGAGCAGGTAAAGAGCCTGAATGATATTGCATGGCAGGTTCCATATTAGGTAAAATTGTCATCTTGGAAAAAAATGCACTGACAATTTTTTTCTCTAGCTGATAGAAAGATCCGTTATGTTAATTACTGACGACTCTATTTAAATAATTATTCCATGCCTACGTATTTATGATGACCATGGAATTCCATGTTTATACCTATGCGATTAGGGGACGAATGAACTGTAAGTAAGATTATTAGACGCAGACATATAGACATTTCCCGCCGATGTGACCAAGTAGGCTTGTTATCTTCTCGATGGAGGAAATCAACATTCAACAACATCAATTGACGATGATCGGACGACTGCGACTAGGTCAAAGTCAGTATACACTGGAAAATTATTTTTTTGTACGAATTTTTTGTTTTTATTGGTGGAATTTGAATGGACTCACATTCATAGCTCATCGCTTATTGATCGAGAAACATTTCTGAAAATTAAAAGCAGATTCGACAGCCATGCCTCATTTTGTTGGAAAAATTATTCATGTTTGAAGAAAATTTATCGTACAAATGGTGAAATTATATTATTCTTATAGTTTTTTTTAACTTGAAATTCAGTCATAGAAAAGCAATCTATTTGTATCAAAGAGCGATTAACTTAGATATTTGAACAATTGACTGAAAGTTGAATTTTATGCGATAAAATTTCAGCGGGCTTTTATTTTTATTATAACTGCAATTATTATATCTAAAAACTATTAGGCAATGGACAGGAGGCAGATTCAAGCCTTTATATAGTGCCCTTATTGTGAATTTTGATTACTTCAGAGACTTCACTTTATACACGGGATTCTTAAATTTGGCACGTTCAACTCTAGACATTTTTTATGAAAACTGTACATTCACTAATAACCAAGATTTTTTAATAACAGATTCGCGAAAGTCTTGAAGAGACCTCTTGCTGTGATCTTCGTAACGAATCTGAAACTGTGAAGTATTCTTGTACCCATTCCTCATTTTAAAGAATTTATTCTTTAATTTTTGGTTCTCTATCCCCCCAAAAAACACTTGAAAATCTTCTTGCAAATTATGAAGTCTTATACTGCCTCTTCCTCAACGAGATTATAAAAAAGTTTTGTAGCAAAGATGAGCGCTGCAATGATCTCTGCATTCTCCGGATTTCTTCATGTCCAAGTTAAATCTCCAGACATCATTCCATTTTTTCGTCAATTTTCAGAGGCCTACCTGCAATTTAGGCGGCCGGGCAAAGCTGTTACATCAATATACAGGAGCTCTAAATTGCGTGCCGCTCCTCGTCTCGGCGGCAGGCCCTCTTCTCTACCGAATAAGAAATCCTGTTAGTTTTTGCTTTCGTCGTCTCAGCAATTTTCGGGCCTGTAAAAACGACATGGATATGACATTTATGCCTGGCAAGAAGCGCGCCATCCCTGATACTGTCACGCGGTGGGGTCTTCGCATGATTACTTGGCAAACTAAAACTCTTGCATCACACTGCATTTATACTGCCTTGCCGTTCATCTCTGCTTCTTAAACTTACACGCTAGTAAAATTTTAAGGATACATTTTAGAATAACTTACAGCGTTGTTCAATATTTTTGAGTATTTAGCTATTATTGAGTGTATCTGAATGATTAGTGATTCTTAATGATTTGTAGAAGTTGATGATATTTTTCAGATCATGTTTCGAATGCGTTGGGTATATTGAAAAAAATATAATGGAAACATTAGATATTTTCGTCTTATATCTGATTTCCTGAATTTAGCCGTGGGAGAATTTATGCTTATGGCCGATACTCTGGTGCGCGCTTCGATATATTGATGCAAATGGTGTGCCATCATTCATTCATGACATTCATTATCGCTATTTTATTCACGGCCAAAATTATATTCGTGGTTCTTCTTGCATCAATAGCGCTGAAATGTCCACCATTCATTATTTATGCATGCTCAAGTGGCACTATTATAATGGTTACTCAATGCATTGTGCACGATGGCCGTTATATTACCTCTGTTCGCTCCTACATCCATGGTCACTTCCACACGCACCTACTGTTCACTGCTGCATGTCCATTCATTGTAATGAACTTTTTATTTCAGGTTATGTGTCAAATATATTTGTCATATATATAATCGATACCAAATTGATATATCTTTAGGTCCAAAATTATCAGAATTGGCAGCATATCGGAGGTTCAGAAAAAGAGGAAGGAAATTCATTGGTGACGGAGTTTTCACTCCTGCAAATAAACACATATTTAAGAATTCGATTATAGAAACAAACCTGATATAACTGGATAATTATAGCGCCTTTATTAATTTATTGTACACAGCTATTCTATTCTACCATAGATAGCCGAATCGTTTGCCATGGAATACGAGCGGCTGGTTCTGCAAAGAATCGGTGATTTAAAATCGAAATTTTAAATAGCCATTCCTACCTTTAGGTTAATGTTGCCAGAACTACTGCTTTAAATAAATGTAAGCTAAATCATTACAGTAGTCATGTTCATGTAGTGCTGACCCAAGTCTTCCCTACACATAAATAGCACCCATCCTGAGGCAAGCTCATACTCTAGTAGAATACTAAACGAGCGTTCGAGTGACGTGCAATTAATAAATGATAATTTCGATGTTGTTTTGGAGGCGGGAGGAGAGTCCTCTTGTTGCGCTATCGAGAGCGCCTCAAGTGCAGCGAAGGCCGACCGACTCTCGGGAATTAATTTATTGCTGCTTGCGAGACTCGATATTAATTCGAATTTTCGGTTAATTGAGGCATCTGGTTTGAGGAAGCTTTGAATTTCGTTCACCTCTTAATTGTGGTACAAAATGGAATAATTTTCTACCATCTGCTGTATCGATTTTTCTGATGATGGTGGCCGTTCATTTTCAAGCATCCTTAAGACTTGAGACCTATTTTTTTAGGAGCTATCGAGCTTTCACTGAAATCAATTAGCAAAACTGTCATTCAGATTTCCTCTTCGTTGAAAACTTGAAGACTGAGAAGTGGGTGTCTGATATCAATTGTTTCTCGGGTACTCGATATGCGTTGGCTAACACAATCGTTGCTATCAGCATTACATTATTATTACTTTAGCTGCCGTGAACGACGCCATTCAAACATCTCCGAATTCGACGGTTGCCGAGCCACGTTTCAAAATTAAACAATAAATTAAGATATGTTGGGAAAATCACCTTGGACCGCAAAAATCTCAACGTAAACGCCTTTAACGAGAGATCGTCGACGTACGAGTAGCGTCCTCCTTAAAGGCAGAGGTAAAATGATTGTAATAATTGTAAACAACTGCGCAAATGTTCAGTTGCTTGTGACTGGCAGGCTATTTTTATCGTTATCCGAAAACATCTTAGACCAGACCGTCTTCTAATTTATTAATTAATTCAGGAGACAGGATGGTATATTATATTTTTTGTGTTTCTGCATTCATATTAGACTGAACATTGAAACTGGATTTCAAATCTTGTTTTATCCACCACCAACAGACAGGTTCTACGACAAATTTTTTGTCCGCCTCTCAAAGAACTGATGGATTCAAATTCATTACCTATCAGCACTCACTAATCTTTTGTAGTAAAGTTTTTCGTTTTATAATCGAATGTGTTTCTGTATCCACTAAACACTTACAACACGAAATCGTATCATTTCGATACCCAGTGCCACCTTTTTGCGCCCTGCAAGCTTGACACAGTAATTTAAATATCCACGACTTAATTCTTGCTACGTTCACCGCGCAATGCAGTGAGTCGCATTTTAACTCCATACTCCTTAACACAACACACCGAGCTACAATTCTGGCCACCTGTTCCCTCACACAACACACAGCACCTATTTCTGCATGTAAAGTAGACTCTTGCTTCCCTGTGAAGAGTTTGAATCCGACAGACAATTTTCCTGCGAAGATTGTGCCGGACATTTTTCAACATCTTCCTTCGCTCCAAAAGTCACCTCTAAGAAACCGTGTAGGGTATTTTGTAAATCCTTGTGTTGGGTTTGCTTCTCGTGAGTGGTCCGATAAAAATTAGGATGGACTATGAATTTACAACTCTACGGCAAATGTGACATTGCAGTACGTGTAGGTTGATCGGGTTGTTATTGATTAAGATTCGTATCGTTGACATTCCACGCCGCATCCTATGGCCTGATTTTATATTGTAATTGATAAATGACAATTTTATGAGGGCAAATAGCACACACGTTACTGTAATGGTAAATGTACTTTCAGCATTAGTAAATGTTCAAAACGAGAGAAGAAGCAAGCGTGACGATAACTGAAATGCTCATCGTTAACTCTAACTCCTAACAATAGTAGCGCATTAGACAAAACGGCCATCGGCTTAGTTTATTTGTATGCTTTGTACATCATATCAGACGTCATTCCAATCATTCTCTGCTTCCATCAATAATCTTCCTGATCGCACCAGAGATGCTTATCCAAAATCCGATTTACTTGAACAATTCGATTTGTTTTCCTTTGGTCGGTTCGGTCAAAGGTACAAATCTGGAATTTAAAAAAAATGGTAAAAAAACCCTCCCGATAATTGGAAGTTGCTATGTTCAAAGTAAAAGTTACAGTAAAAAGCTGATGATACTCGGTGAAAAAGGCTGTGGGGACATTAATGTAGCAAAGAGCAGGCGTTTACCCCGATCGCACCCAATTTTTTCGGTAGAACTTTTTCGGCATATAATTGTTATTGATAAATCGATTTTAGTGACTACAGAAACATGCGAACCACCTAATGTTTCGCATAAGAAAAAATGCGTCAATATTTATCGATATTTGATTTGTCAAAATCGCAAGCAACCAAGCATTTGCAGATCAAAAATCGACACCACTAAGTGACGTTTATTTGAGAATGACGAGAGTATCGAGACCGTTACGGCACTTTGAAACGTCAATTATATCATGACGTTGCCAGCGATCGGATGAGATGACAGCGCCGGTGGCAACGACTGACTGAGATTTCAGGAAGCTGTTTTTTCAGCTTCAATTCCTGTTGAAATTAATTCAATGGAATCTAAAAACTATTAATACTGTTATTCGTGAATTAATACTGTATTAATACTGTTATACAATTATTGTTCATAGCTACTACTGTGTTACTGTAGTAGCTATGACTACAGTCATAGCTACTTTTGCTTCGATGAAATATTTCACAAATATTCTTAAGCATGTGTGAGGCCATTCCATCCGAAGTTTGTTTCACCGAATCATCGAATCGAATTGAACCAAACATTTTATAAGTTGATTATAATATTCGTGAAAAAGTATAGATTTTAGGAGTATTTGCCGTATTTTAGTGTTTTTCAATGAAGTTTGAAGATCAAATGGTAGAAGCTATCGCGTCGTAACACTTTTAGTCTATACTCGCACCTCATTGTTTGCATTTCAAAGTTTCCGTTACGTGCATTCAAGCAGGAATGACCAAGAGGATTCTGGTTTTCATTTATCTATTTCTTTTTATTAAATTAAATTTAAAAGATTTGATATTTATGCTTCAAGTAAAACTTCAGCAATGTTGGGAACTCATTTGGCAGTTTTATATTGAAACGATTAATTTCTTCCTCATTATCAGAGCTCAAATTTATTTATTTATTGCATTTCCATATTTAAATTTATTGCATTTCCATATATAAATTTTGACTTGACTTAAATTGGGTGTATCAATTTGAGACTCTTAATTTAATGAGCAAAAATAACGCAAACATATCGTTGAATTTTATATTGACGAAATACAACTATTTTAGATAGTGGGTCTTTCAGCGTTCGAGATAAATTATTTTGTCACCAGACAATTGGGAGCGAAAACGTAATACGCAAACGGGACTTTTCTAGTTTCGCACACACTGTCACAGCGATAATTTCGGTGAGATATTCAAGCCACCCAGAGCTATTAGCCCCAATTATGATCCGACTCTATTAGTCTAAACAAAATAACTATAATTATCACAATTTGAACTCAACTGCAAGTCTCAACCGGCACTCCCTTTAATTTACCAACTTCAGCGCTGACGACAAAGAACAGCTAAGCTGCCGGGACGCTCGTGCTCCGCTCTATGCGTTGAGATAATTCAACATAATTCTTCACATGAACGTCGAGGAAACTATAATATAAATTTTGGGCTGATTAATATGTGTTATTGTGATGTTATTCAATTCCTGGTTTGTATCTTGATGCAATGGCATGACATTATTTTAATGGACGTAGGCAGAAAGGAGTTGTGATGGGAAAAGGTATAAATAAACCTCAATGTTGTGCCATTATAATTTTATTAATTTGATGTTCAAAGTTCGCTGTATCATGATATTTGATTGAATTGGCAAAAGAAATTTTGTGCAATTATTCTACTAGAAAGCATTCTTTAATAAAACATCAAGCGATTATTTCAATATCATGTTGTGTCCTGACCTGAAATATATTACATAATATTACGTTGCCTTTCATTCATAATATTTCACCCAATCATTTTGCCCGAAATCTATTTTTTTCCTCCGTTTACCTCAAAACGCTCGCTGATTGCATTTTTTGAGGCATGACGTGCTAAAAGCAATATAAATTCTATGGGGACTATCACTACAACTAAATCTTTATCTCCCCTCATCATTTCTCTTCAATTTTTTCGCAGCAGAAATTTTCTGTCCACTTCTTGACTTGAATTCCTTGTCGTGGTGCATGTGTCATACGCAAGCCCCTGGCCCTGAGACCAGCATTCAGTAAGCATGCATGTCACGCATCAAAGGGAAGTTTGCTCGGTAAAGAACACCGTAGTTCTGTATCAAGTTACCAAGCAAAATATTGCTGTGTTTTGCGTGTATCTGTGGCTGGTGACACCGCGCGCGCGCAGGAATATAATATGTTGTTGACCACCATGCATAGGAATGTCATATGCCAGTGACCACCATATGAATATTATATCCCAGTGAACAAACACCGTAGGAATATCATATGCTGGCCAGCACCGTACCCCACTAAAGCATTTCTCTGATTCATGAGTCCTGAGCCTGCAGGGTCTGGGCATTATAAGTGTTTATGCCGCCACTGGCTTTACGCGCCGAGGATTTGATCAATGCGGCCATATTGCTGAGGTGTCGCATTTATCTTATAAAGTACTTCCTTCGGCGCCTTCGCCTTCGTTCGTTCTCTCGCAAACCGGAGCATAAAACCGCTTCCGTTTTCCGACCCACCGTGATTGAAATTGCGACTTTCCAACCAAAAAATACGAACAGTGGCTAAATTTCGAGACGGTCCACAGCAGGTAGCTTACGCCAAATATGTTGTGTTCTTTAGCGTGAAGTAAAAAGTGCATTTGCACGCAGGGTAAATCCGTATGCTGTTGTATTTTTGGAGATGTTCATGAATATTTATCATGAATTAAACTTACATCAGTACAGAAATGACGGAAATTGTTTTGTTGTAATTGATAAAGTATTTTGTAGTTTATAAAATATTTTCATCATGATTTTGCTCTTTAGGTATTATAATACTCTCAATTAGTATAGATTTTAGACTTGATGTTTTTTTGGAAGGTGATCCATCACATGAAATGTGATGATGCCCGGCAAGGAACGACTTTTTATTTATCCATTCAGAAATATTTTTCTCTTCCAGTGTCACAATGAAAACTGTATAGGTATCTGACTTCCCTTTGTTGCTTCCACACTAGCAAAAAATTACAATGTAAATTGAGAACTAATTTCACGTGCATGCAACGCTTAGTCAAAGTAATTCATTGCAACATCTCTTTTTTATTAGCATTTTTAGCCTAGCTGTATTTCAAGAGCATCTCATGTTTCCAGTACGAAAGACTTGTAATGCATCAAAGTATTTCTTTTCGCTTGCAATGGCCGTTCATATGCCAGGAGGAGATCTTTTTGTTCGAGCGCCACGGCCGTGAATAGCAGAAATAGACGCGTCGCGCTCTCTATATACAGCAATGCGAGTTTGGTACTGGTTCTTTTATGGATGTAGAAAAGTCGATTGTGTGGCGGGGAAAATTCAAGATTTGAATTTTCAAATCTGAGATTAAGTTAATTTTGCAGTTTTTAGCGCATTTTCTCATTTATGGAAAAAATGCACTATTTTGCTCGCCATGTCCGTCCGTCTGTCCGTGACTTCACGTTTTCGCGAAGTCACAGTAATATAATTTTTTATATTACTGTGTGAATTTGTAATTGACGACTTCGAGCGTCATGCATTGTTACAGCTCTAGATGAATTAATGTACTCCCTAACATAATTTGAAAGAGTTTGGCTGGAAAACTCTATTAGTTCATTATTTAAATCGCATCGATTTCAAATCAGTTGTTGGGGAATTAAATGAGATGGTTTTTCTACTTATTTTTTCATAAGGGTGAGTTGAATTTTAGCCGAATTAGTCAAGTTGTTTTAGTATTTTTTTATGCACCGTTAATGTTAATCAATGATACGCTCTCGTGTGAATAGAAATAATTAAATACAGTGAATTTTAGGCCCTTGGTTCGTTCATACATATAAAGTGTGTATACAGTATTGTATACATATTTTGAAGCATTTTCTATGGTTAGATTTAATTGATGTAGAATTACTTGTATATTTATGTTAATATTCATTCTTACTTTAATGCACTTTTTGGTCGTTATTTCAGGAGTCTCAGTTATAGTTTCGGACTTATGATCTCGAGCAAAATGGAAATGTTACACTGTAACAAAACCGTTAAAATTGTGTTACAGCGCATTTAATGTTTTTATCGGCAAAATTTCTTAGCAGACCCAAACAACTTAATCCATGCATTTTAAGTTTGAATTATTTATACTAATCGATTATCATTCGGTGAGGATGCCGCAGAGTTTTTTGCCGTTATTACAATTTCGAACACTTACGAGGAAAGTTTCATTTTGTTCCTTTTGGTATCTTAATGATGATGATGCTCATTTTATCATTTTATTTTATTTTATTTTATTTTATTATTAAAACTCCCTAGAAATAAGAGAGTCATTTATACTCCTAGCCGCTTCGAAGGTGCTATTTCCTCCAGCCTGATCGGCTTTTTGCGTGGTTTCAGTGAACAAATTATATTGTATAGGTATAATTAGTAACTCCTTCTGATGTTAAAATTTTATTACGGGACTTATTTACATTCCGACTATAATATCTTAATTTCACTCATTGCCCCAAATATCCTGTGAGTCGAAGTCCAAATTTAACTACAACAAATCCACTCCCAGACCAGCATTCCCAGTGACAGTCGATGTGAATGAACACATTGCTTCTGAGACCCGCGCTCGGTGCATGGATGTGTCCAGCAGCCACAAACCCTCAATGCACATCATTTTCTCCGGCGCTGTCTGCTCGCATTTGAGGCTGCACGGAAACTGTGACCTGCTGTTGCTGGGGGCACAAAATATCGACTGGCTCAGATTGCCGCAAATTTTTCAATCTTGTAACGGCGGCAGCGACTAATGGACTTATCCAAAGTGATTTTGCCCAAGGATAACTCGAGCGGGTGGTTTAGCGGTGATGGATGTGCTAGAGATTTAAATCACGAGACGCGCGCCTCTACTGCGGCTTGATGGTGCGCCAGGCTTGTGAGTGAAGGCAAATTATGAGGCTTCGAAAGTGTGTCCCCGATATTTTGGTAAAGAGGATGGAGTAAATTATAGCCAGGGACATCGAGAAACTAAAATTACAATCATGTGCAACTTTACAAGCAACATTTTTCCAACTGCTAATGAAAAGTACAATCAGGTAAAACAACATTATTCACACTGCTATTTACGCTCGCATGTATCAAGGTCCATTACAGCATTTTACTTGAAATTGTAGATGAAAAACAGTGTCGGATGTATAAAAGAGAATATATCTACGAGCATTGCCTGGTACTGTTCTGTCCATTGCGACACAGCGTGGAAATGATGCTTCTGCAAGCATCTCATCTTAGAGTTCATTTTTGAATTTTGAGTGATCCCGTTTCTCGTTTAATTACTTCCTTAAATTTTCCGCTACTCTGCTCCTAACTCATCACTCGTAAGAAAATTAACTCGCTTTGCGTTGACAGACATCCTCGTTTTCGTGGTCATAACATTCCTTCCGTTCCCATGAGAGTTCAACATTTTTAAACCGTTTGGTGGTTGCAGTTCTACGTATAATAATTCATGACTTGCCATCCGTTTTCTCATCAGTTCTTTACTTGGTGATCAATTTCCTTGCCGCACATTTGCATTGTTCCGAGTTTTGGCACCGTCTTATAATATCCGGCGTATGATTACTGGCGTTGTTCTCATGCCCAGCCGCTATTCCGGAGCGTCGAGTCTAATCTTGAGCAGCGAGTGAAACTCAGGCACCTGCATGGCCGACGCTAGCAATTCTTAGGGCGAGCATAAAGCGAGAGCGCGTCGTAATTGTCCCCTGGTAATGCCTCTCTCTGTCTTGGATCTAATTAGCAGCCGCGCTAAAAACCTCGGCTTCCGCTTCAAGGCGATGCTCTTCACTCAAGGTGAGACTTAGGTCCTTTCTTCCACAGCCATTAATTTCTTCCACGCTCTGAAATTTTAAGTCTAACGGCAATATCATTTGAAGTTTATCTGGAACCAGCTGTACTAATATGAAAATTTTATGAGCTTCATCCAACGAAACTATTAAACCAGGTTCTTTTAAGAGATTCAGGATAAATTTTTAGCTGCAATGAAAGTTATCTATCCTATACCCGGTTTGCATTATAGTAAATATTTTTCCGCTTCTTCTGCAGTTGACCCAGGCTTTCATCAATTATACGAGGCACTTATTATTACTTCAATAAAGATTATTCGGATTCAGAAATAACAATCCCACGTCACTCATTGGCTACACCGTTGTAAGCTTATTAGGGCCCCTGAAACTCATTCTCTTAAGCCTCTTATCGATCACTCGCGACCTGCCAGGATATCACTATGCCGCATAAATATTAGCCGGGAAATAAGGTAATTTAACCACGGGAAATAGAGCGAGACCAATGATAGACCAGAATAGATAGAGACCAATGATACCCAGAGCAAAATTTTTACTCATTTTGCAGTCTCTTGACGCACCGTGTTTTGGCTGTACGGATTTCATAAAATCTCTAATTGCTCGCTATTTTCCTTGAATTGAATATGTTTACTCGCCGCTCGGAAAAAGTTATAGCAACATCCAATCAATATCTTAATCAACAAATTTGGATTCAGGATATCATCCTGTCGGTAGGACAAGATCTCATCAAATCAGATCTTTCTGAATTTAATTATAACTTGAAATTTAAGAGGAAATAATTATTCGTCTCATCATGACTAAAAAATACTGTCCATTCACAATAATTATATTATCAAATGAAGTTATGTCTCAAGTTATCGTCTTCAAGTTACTTCTAATCAATATCACACTAGATTAATTAAATGTAACATTATATTAATTAATTGTCACATGAGATCCGTCAGTCATCAATTCACAATAAATATATTTTGTTTACTGTGACTCTCCTGACACACGGCGCCAAAGTATAACGCATTACATGACAAGTTATTTCCTTACTTTTCTCATCCAATGAAGTTCTTTCTAGAGATCTACAATAACCCTGATTAGATTAGGTTGTTGATCGCATAAGAAAAACTATACGCAGAAAAAGCCTACAAATGCAGTTCATTGTATGATTTTTTATCACATCCCTTATATAGGGTTCTTTAAACAACAATTCATGAACGCCAGTGTTTTAATTTTCCTTGAATGTGAATGAAGTTACATTCCCGTACCTCTAATTAGCGGGCAAGAAAAACTCGATAAAATTTTAGATTAAAAATAATGAAATGGTTTAATGGTATCTGTGACCGGAAAAAAATATGCGAAAGTACATACAGCTGCTGTATCTAAATTCTGCATCTGTCATCGGGAGAAAAAGATGCTAAAATACATACATTTTGGATCTCTAAATCCGGAGCAGGACGACCTACGAAGCAAAAAGCTTCCTCCCAACTTTGGTCGAGCCAACACTCCAATATCAAAGGATCATCGACTGATGCCACGGCCCTGATTGTTCAGAGGCCTCCGAAATTTAGGCCAGGGCTCTTTTACGGCCCTTCTATCTGACTTTCACTTGTTATTTTTAGCGCATTTTCTCATTTATGGAAAAAAGCGCTATTGTGCTCGTCGTGTCCGTCCGTCTGTCTGTCCGTACGTCTGCCCGGTGACTTCACAGACGGGCGGACGAGAAAATTTTTCGAGTTATCATAGGTCTCAACGAATCCTACTATCATTTGTAGCTTCTAAATTTTCTATATTTTCGTCTTCAGATGTCCTGTAAATCCGTCTTAACAATCGAGGTCTCGGTGCAGCTAAATTAATTTTAGATTATAGCTAAGCTAAGATTTAAAGCAGCTAAGATTAAAAATGTTAATTTAAAAATTACTATCTGACTCCGTTTGTGGAACTTGGTTGTTGAAGTTAAAAAAAAACTCAGTTTTCTCGTTTATTAATCGTGTACCCTCATCCAGATATATTTAGTTAACATTTTCGGCATCACAAAAGAGTTCATCACGAAGGTCCCAGACCACATTTAACATTAACGACTCTCCTTAAATAATTGCATTTTTAACATTGCATTTCTAACTGGAAATTACAAGTTTCAGTGCCATGAAGCGCTTATGTCAATTCAAAGTTCACAACTTAAGCTTGATTTCCAATACTCATTTCACAAAACATAACTTGCCCATAAAACCTCTCGTCGACAAGCCCCAATTTTCAAATCAGTTATCCACGTTTTATGAATTGTCATCTCATTTCATTTTCCGCAATTTAATGTGACTGCTATAAATTGTTTTGTGTGGGAATTTCATTCCCGGTTCCCTGACATGAAAGTTAAAATGGACGCTGGTGCGTTGGTTTAGGGCAAATGTTTCAAATGATGCACGACGACCTCGGAAATGTCACAATAATTTCAAAGGAAATAGAACCGACGGCGGGCAGCCTTCCACTGTGGTCCCTCATGGCCGAGTTCAATGGTTGGGAAGGGGTAGGATGGAGCGGTGGAGTGGTAGGATGGAGTGGTAGGATGGAGTGGTAGGATGGAGTGGTAGGATGGAGTGGTAGGATGGAGTGGTAGGATGGAGTGGTAGGATGGAGTGGTGGGTGGAGTGGTGGGTGGAGTGGTAGGATGGAGTGATAGGATGGAGTGGTTGAGTTGTAGGATGGAGTGATGGAGTGGTAGGATGGAGCGGATGAGAGCGGATGAGACCGTATTTTGTTGTTGTTTCGGGATTGGTAAAGTTGAAAACTTCACTACTAATATTATTAGGTCACCAAGATGAAATTTTCATAAAGCAGGTTCGTAAGCTTCACAATCGCTGATCTCTCTTCTTAATGCTTGCCGGTAATTATCCTTGTCTTCGGACGTTCTCGGCTACAATTTTTTTCAAGTTCCGATTACCGCACGTTTCTAAACTACAGGTACAATTTTACAAAGGCACTGCAACAACAGCATCATGGATTCTGCAGCTAAGTTTTCGCATGATCGTCTGATCAGTCCCACAGTTTATTGCTCTATTAACATGCTCCCTAATTTTTTCCTTTATCTTGTATTTTATTCCTCAAGAAAACTAGAGGTTCTCGTCAAGGTATCCAACTCCCAAAACATTTTCTATTGTTGACCTACCTGTCCAGCCTTCTCTTCTAAGTTTTCTCATATTGTTAGTTCATTGTTATCATATAGTGGATGCGTTCGTCTTGATATCCTTGCACTATATGTATTTACCTCAGTTTTTGTTTCGTTGATCAGCGTAGTGTCATGTCCTTGACATATTGATTTAGTGTTGGGAGACTAAAAACATTTCTCTTGAATATGCACGCATGTGGCAACCTGCGACTATCTACCACCGGCTACTTGGGACTATTTAACTAGTGAATGTAGAAGGTCATGATTGCTTTGCCTTCGCAACCATATCTTTTATTTTTTTTTTAAGTTGGAGGCCTGTCCATTGTCCACTGAATTTCCTGAATCTAACCCAACTCAGAACGGGATTAGAAGCTAGTATCTCTAGCGGTCCATTGTACCTAAATCACGTTTATTTTTATTATATATATTTTTTTAATACTCGGATCAGCCTGTATTAAATTCTTGCCCTGTCATTTTCTCCTTTCACAACCACATGCTAGCTGATACAGAAAGTATCCATGATACGCGAGTTATATGCTCCTCCATCTCTCTCCTACCCCAGCATCAACATATAACGCCCTACCCTCGCATCAACATATAAGGCCCTACCCCAGCATCAACATATAAGGCAGGGTTGTGAACCGTGCCCCTTGCGGAAGACTGGGAAGGTCACGGCAGCTGAGAAGGAAATTAGGAAATTAGGCACAGGAACATATGGGCGACGCGCTGCACTTTATTACAAAGGAGACGTGGCCCAGCGGTGCTGAATCGCCTCGCTCGATGGAGAGTCAAGGAGGATTTTAGGGACCCGCTGAGATCTACGAGACGATTTGCTGGAGGGGCCACTAATTTCGGCGCCTGGGGTCCCTAAAGTGTAATTAAAACCCAAATTATGCTCATAATCTTCCTAAACTTCAACATAATTCGAGGCAGAGATCTACACGGGTTTTTCAATGGCTGGGCTAAATATATTCTCGTATTTTGACGATAGTTCTGCACACCTTTTGCCCGTTTGCTAGTTTCGGCAGAGATTATCCAATTACTAATATGAGGTTAATTATGAAGACTGTGACTTTACTCAATATATTCTCCAACTAACGCTAAATTTACTGTATGAGGAGGTACACTGGGAGAACAGGAATTTACTGATTTTTCAAGGTTATTCTCATCGCTGTTCAGTAGATCTTAAAATTTTGTTTTAATCTAGATATTTTTTTTAAATGCCTCCAGGAGGTTTCAGATCTAGATATTGAAACTTAGGAGATAAAGTTTATTTTAAATTAAGAAATTTAAATTGATCCGCTGGTCGCCTAGCTGCACTATGATACGTGTTATTCCATGCAACCAAAAGATTTAACTTCCATTGTTGACCTTTGACGTTAATAATGCCTTGGTTTTTATCAAAGTAACCCTCAATCGAATATATTAGTTCGAAACTTTGAATGATTTGGCAAAAAATCCTCTTGTTGTATATTTTATATGTAATCAAGAATGCAAGTTTTATTTTCCGTTTTGCATAGTAAAATTTGCGGATTTTTGATAATTTGAAGAAGAATTTAATATTTTCTCCGTCACTTTTTTCGAATTACCAATTTAATGAAATAATAATAATTACAATAATAAAAGTATTAATTGAATCGTGCGTTCATTTTTTTGATTGATCAAGTTTTGTTTAAAATCGTTGTCATGAAGTTCGATTTCACAGCAGTTGGGCTGCCACCTGTGTTGGAATTTACTCGTGCAGCCTTTTAGTTTTGTTGGTTCAAGCTTTTTCATCCCATTTGCCCAAGCTATTCTTCTCCCATTTTGTGCGAGAGTGAACAAAATATACGAGATATGAGAAAGTCATATTTTCATATCTCGACCGTTTCGTTCCTATGTCATGTGACTTACGAATCCCATTGATGCCTCCTGTACCGTAGAATCTATATTGAGAATAGAATTTCTGTATATACATTTCTATAAACAAATTTTCAATGATACGGATGTAGTTTTAAAGAAATGATATTGACGAGTCTTATAGTTTTACTCTGAATAAAATACAATACTCGATAAAAACTTCCACCACAACAAATCATTTTCACGAAACCTCTGCAAGACAAATTGGAATTCAGTAACTGGCTTTTTGGTGAAGGACTTCAGAAAAATTTAATTTTTATTCACGAGAGCGTAGGTTCAACGATACTTTTAGTTGAAGTTTTTCTTCTCTTCATCGGAGCGTCAGCGCGAATGTTACCTCAACAGATTTATTTATTTTCTCCCCGTTCAAATTTAATGCATTTTTAACAAACTTCAGTTTGCCGTCTAGATTTATTTTGATATGTATTCAGTTTATTAGATCGCAGCTGGTCTTGACTTGCTCCGGAAAGATTGCGCTCATAAATGCACAGCATGTAGAACTTTCTGGTTAATCAAACAAAATTTCAGAAAACCGTTGTCATCGGTTGAAAAACATCTGCAAAGTGTATGCTAACTTGCAACCGGCGCAACATTTTCTCCGGCTGGACAAAGTAAACTTACTGTGAAAAAACTAAGGATTTCCTTTAAAAGATTTCATTTTGACTACAATGGTTTTGCTCAGAAAGAATTCATCAAAAGAAATGCTCGTCGTAGTCATTATTTGCTGGTAGGTTTGTTGGAAGGCTGGCAAAAAACATCGTTATGAAGATAAAAGACACGGCGCCTTGCGCGGTGTCTTCTCCAAAGCGCTTGAGTCGGCGACGTTCTTCCATGTGAAGAAAAGGAGGCGACAAAGTGAGAAGGATGAGAGTCTGTAGAGGATTTGCCGGCATTGTACCTGAACTCGTTTCTATGAGCATTCCTAATGGTTAGGGCATGCAAGATCACGCTTCTGGAATCTGTTTCGCTATTCTGCCAAAACACTGAAACATCACCGGCGCGCTCCAGAGTCTTTGTTCATGTACAGAGCTCCATAGGATCCCTCATCTGGCGCCACTCCAAAGCGTTCTTCTCGAGGCTTTAATGTAGAAATGACGGCATCGATTTCTTTGCAAGACCGTGAAGAAATGCCTGAGGCCGGGAACTATCGAGGCATCCCTTATTTAGAATAGAGGCGCAAAACGAGCGATTCTTTTATTGGTGAATATTATGTTAGACATTCACTTCTTGCGACATTCGTATCCACATAATTTGAGGTCGAAAAAGTTTTTTGTGATAGACTTTACACCTGAGATTTTTGTTGCCAATAAATCAAGTGAAAGCAGTGGATTTGTTAAGATGGGTGCTTTCATTTGCTTGCTCGATGCTCGGCTTCTGCCAAGTTCTGTTGACTTACGCATAGTAAGAAGTTGTTAAATAATTTGAACATCAAACTTGACGAATGGCGAGTTTCCAGCGATAAACGAGTATTTCGATTATCACCTTCTAAAAAGTATTAGAATACATAGCAAAATTCTAGGATAAAATGACTTTTTAAACAATGATTAAATAACTTATAAATCAAGACGGCTATCCGCTATTATAGTCTGGAAAATCTCGGTTACATTTTTTTCGTTGATCGGATGCAAACTTACTATATATTCGTGCATGACGGAAACGACTTATAGAATAACATTTTTGGTGATAGCTTGATTAACTATCAATCATAATCGCCGAAAGACTGAAGGGTCTTTCGAGGGTCTTTGTTCATGTATACTTCTTCAAAGAATTGGAATAAAACGACGTACAATGTTTATCGTCCTGTGTGACCGACGATATGATAGGTTAATTACTATAGTTTGAACGAACATCATTAATGGGAATTTCAATAGGAATAATTTACGGAAATAAAAATACTCCAGCATTTATTTTTACTACTTTAAATATCGTATGCAGCTCCCATAGAGCGAGTTGACGCAAGAGCCGATTTTTTCCGCAGACCTCGTACGTCTCGCGAATAAGTTTCGCCTTGCAGCCGTAAACGTTAAAGTCGTTAAAAACGCGCCCGTCGCGCACATTGCTTCGCTTTCACGGCCCGCTAAGCAAAATTGAATAATTTCACACCATGTATTTTAAGTCGAACATAGCATTTTTTCTCGGCTAGCGCGGGAATTTGAAATCTTTCCGGCTGTTGCAAGCGGTCGTAAACAGCATCTGAGGCAAATTAAGTGTGGCCCAACTCCGCTTCTAGCTCCAAGCTTACGGAACAACACTTGCTTATAATACGAGGGAAGTGAGGTGAAGTGTTACTGTTGTTTTTGGTACACTATCCTTCTAATTGAGAACCAATTAGGATCTCAAGTATTATTAATTGTTTATATGATCTCATGTATTAATAATTGCAATATATAAGTTTATGTATGAATTTTTCTCGAGGTTTGGACATTTTCTGTAGTCTAATCGTTTGCATTATAAAAAAGTTATTTTTTCAATGAATTAGTGAGGAAGCGCGAGTATAATCATCTATATACCAGCCAATTCTAATTGTTGCTATCGCTTGTAGATGGAAACATTGATGTCGTGTTCGATGTAAGTTAAAATGAAGATTCTCATATTTTTCATGTGCTTTTTATGTGTCCTAATCGTAAATAACGCAAATTTGTTTCCTAATAAATTAAAATTGAAAATAATTTCTACCAATTTACAGGTGAGTGCTGATGCTGAGCAGTGTGATGGCGTGATGTACGTGAGTACAATTTTAAAAAAAATGTTTCAGAATAAATCTGTGCAATAATTTTAATTTTATTCTATTTTTACATGAGCGTTTTATTTGTTTAGGAAAAAATATTTAATTTCTTCAACTTGTAGGTTCGCTTGTTCTACATTACAACTGCTAATTTTTTTGTATATTCCAACTTTTAAACTGTGCTCTATAGCAAGCTGCTGCCCCTGTTATTTTTCGCAGACTAGTTGAGAAAAACTTCTTACAATAAGCGTTTTCGTGGCCTGCAAATTACAGTAAAATTATACGTAGAACCGTAGTTGAATGAATAACTGAGTGACATTAAACCACTTCACTTAAAATTGTACTAAAAATGCAAACTCCTGCCACGAACGTTACATAACTGGGTGAAAATCTGGTACGGTGTTGTTAATAATAATATTATTGTGGTATTTGGTCACGTTAACTGGTTAAATCATTTGCCGAAGAAGACCAAAATAGTTTTTAAATTTATAGAAGATATAAAACTCGTATACCTGTGTTACGTGTCATTAAACAATTGGAATTTGTTCAGTCAAAATCTTTAATCAAATTTTTATTTAGGAGACTTTTCAGGCCTCTCATGCTGGAGTTGTGAAATAAGTTAGAAATTTTTCATTCAATCTGATTGACTTGTCCGTTTTTAATGCTTATTATCATCTTCAATAACTTGATAGTCTTTTGATCAACATTAAAATTTATTTAGGGAAGTGAAGCAGAATGCAAACCAAATTCTTCATTGCGATGTGTTAGATATTGTTCAACGTTTTCTTCGATTTTGCCTGCATTTAATGATAACGCATGTGTCAACTGATCAAAAATGTACGAACGGAAGCCAGGTCTCGAAATGGAAAACATTGCCTACATAAATGTAATTGTATAGGGCATGCAATTATATAAAATTCGAAATGTATAAATAGAATCATGATCATCAGCATTCTTATAAGTGTGTTCTCGCAACACCTCAATAGTTTGTTCAATAGCGGCTATTGAACACTATTGAACACTATCGAACACTATTGAACACTATCGAACACTATTGAGCACTATTGAACTCTATTTAAGTGTTCAATGGTTTTCAATAGTGTTCAATAGTCTGCAATAGTGTATGTTTTCAACATACTAATTTAGTTAAATAGTCATCGCGCGAAAGTACGGGCCCCATATTGCACACCTCGTATCGAGGCAAAAGAATCATTCTTTAATCGGCCGCCCTTGCACCGCAAACTTTAACGATCCAACTTCTATTGAAGTTATTCCCGCCGCTCGAAGATCAATTTTTCAAGAAACTTGGGCTATTTTAAGGCAATCTTCTAAACTTTCCTTGATAAAGGCAAACGTTTTCAAATTTGTTACCATTTTTACTGTCAATTAGAGCTTTTTGTCTGTCAAAAATATTGCAAGGATTTTTGTGCTCAGGTAAATATTTTTTTGTGATGAGTCAGTTCCCTTAATATTTAATAACATTAATATTATTATATATTAATATTATTTTTAATATTTAGTGTGCAATATTTTTCGAGGGACAGATAATCTAATTCAACAGGTATTCGAATTGAACTATCAAATTATTCCTGTCTCCTATTTCTTAACAACGAATTAATTTCTTTGGATTAATACGTTTCTTTTCGCCATGACCAAGGTTTCTTTCAGATTATTCTATAACTGTGTTTAAATTAATTTGCATACAAATAACCCTCTATATAAAGAGCTGCCCTCAACACTTCATGTAAAAGATGAAAACTTTTTCGTTAAGTTACTGTGTGTTGTATCGAAATTTTTAAGTAGAAAGCTTTGAACAATGGCAGGAAGGATGGCAGGCAGCTTTTTCGAGATTAATCAAACAAAAAATATTATCAATTGAATAAATATACGCTTGCTTCTGAAAGCATGTACTCGATATTTGATTAGCATCAGTATCTGTTTCGGGGGTAATTACCAAATATCAATTCAATGCATTTGCTTGATATGCTAAGTAATTCATACTCTACATCCGTGCTTCTCAAAGCTCATTCATTTCACTCGAAAATTTACACTATTTCAAAACGATATGCAAAGTAGAAGAAAATTTCTTTAGAAAATTTCCACTATTTCAAAAAGCTTGTGAATTTAATTGAAATAAGGCGCATAGAAGAGCCTGACGTGCACTGCGATACCACAACGTCTAAAGCATGTCGAGTTCTGAGCATAAAATAATATATCTCCACAATGCCGTCTGAAGTTACATACGAAATACTCGAGTTTTGTTTGAGGCACACAAAACCTGCCACTGAAAAACTCGAGACAAATTCGTGGCCGAACTATGGTCGGCCAATCATGGCTGGATGTAACTCACCAAAACAGCGTCTTTTATTTTAACAGAGGACTGTGCACAATTCTGGGATTTTTATCCCGTAGTTTGAAACTTGATAAGCGTTCAACCAACAAAAGGATTATACAACAAAGCTGGCTTCCTGTAGTCAGCAAAGAGGATTTTTTTTCCGACACAAGTTTCAGTTGCATCGTTCAATGAATAATTGTATTTTAACTAAAGTTATCATCAGCTGACAAGCGATATGTTGTAGCGTGGGCTAAAGGATATTTATTCTTTAATAAATTTGTTCAGTTGATTTACCTTCGATTTTTGTATTGTTGCCCACATTCTTTCATAGCAGGCTTTCCGAGTTGTTGTCCAATTAGAGGAATGCTTTACTAGCAGCAATTGAGTTTTGGTACCCAGTTTTGCATCATGGTGATCTTCGCGGTATCTTGGTGACCGCGTTCCAAATTTTGATTCCAAATTCTATCATTAATGATTCCTAATTCCATCAAAAACACTTGTAATAAATATCAAATCAAACTCTTGCTTGACTGCTAAGAATTTTATTCCCTTTTCCAGTACATTTACAGTTTTTTACTTGCAGTTTGAGGCACGAAATTTTTTTAACCATACCGCCAGGTGTAACTCAGCCGGAAGCCTTGCTGTATGATTGCTACAGGATAAGGTCGACCTCTATTTTTTGTTCCCGTTTCCATCGATATCGGTACCAAAGATCATAATATATTGCTGTAGTATAGTTTACTACACCACTTTATTATTTTTCACATAACCACAAAGCATGGTCTTGTAATCATGCTAACCCTCTAATGTCACCACCAATAGTACATTATAAGTCATTTCATTCACAGTATGCGCAGAGAATCAGATGTTCATTTTGCCGGCATCGAGCACGTTTGCACTCATATAAGCCGGTGTTTGTTTGCAAGTAATTGACGGAGCTCTCCTGATCGCATTCAATATAGATCCTTGTAATGACTTGTAAACATTGCCTGCCTTTTGCAGCTGAACGCATTAATGAAGTTCCGTATCGCTGCTGCGCTCTGACTCGTGCTCTGCGGTTGCAACCTTCATTAGGTTGCAACCTTCTCTTGTAAATCAACGAGTCTTTATGTAATTGAGGTATGCTTTTGCTTATTATATATTCATGACTATTGATGTGCTGAAATATCGGAAATCGTAATGATTGCTCTTGAGAATTTTTTTGCAATTTTCAAGCTTTTCATCGATCATTTTCTTGTCGAATTCATCATTATCATACCAAATAAAACTTCCGCGTCTTTTTCATATGACGGTGTTTGCTACTTGTCTCAAGGCATGTTAGGTAATGGTCTTTCCGAATTCATAAACTATTCGTACAAATCTTCGATATATCTCGGCAAATAATGTAGAATTTTAAACAATTGTAGACACGTCCATAACGGGGTATATCATTTGTCCCTCCCTCATTGTTCGTGAATAAATCCTTTCAATACGAAGATACTTGCATGGAACCAAATTGTTTCAATATAAATAGATTCCATTGCTGTTATACTTATTGAAATTCTACGTATATGCTTAATTTCTCTTTAACCCTGTCTCCAGTCTGGCTTTGCTGGTAAAAATATTAAGCTGTTAACGGAGACTTGAAAGTTCCATGTTGCATTATAACACATACTTTTTTAACTGCAGCGTTTCCGTTGCTGTTCAATACATTCGGTCTATTTCCCTTTTTAGATCACCATGATGCTAATAAGTTTGTGGGCTTTGAAAGAGTCCGAAATAATCTTAAGTTTGTGAAGTGGTTTATTGTCACTCAATTATTCATTGAAAACCGTCGTTCCTCCATTGGCTCAGCTTTCCGCATGTTTGACTACTTCAATGATTCATATTTCATAAGCAATAAATTATACATGGTGCAGGAGAACCAACGCTCAGTTGTTTAACTTCCTTCAAACATAATATCAATTACCTTAGCATATGAAAATTCGCACTAGAATATTTTAGCTCATTTTGTTAAACTATCTAAATACATTTCTGTATAGTCATTTTCTTTCGGCATTTTTCCATGTGTCATATAATTAAAGTAGGTTAATTTAGTCTGTGCAATAACGTTTTGATGCAATTCTTGCAATGCTAACTGATCAACCTATCAGATTTTCTTGCAATTTTTTTTCAGGTTTTCATCCATGCACTGAATAATTTCAGTCTCTGAGTATTTATTATTGACCATTTTTGATATTAGAAAGTATTTATTGATAAGGGACTTCTTTGTGCATTATTAGGGTTATACTGGTTACTAATTTAGTATCGTTTATCGATTTAATTTTTAGCGCATTTTCTCATTTATGGAAAAAAGGCGCTATTGTGCTCGTCATGTCCGTCCGTCCGTCCGTGACTCCACGTTTTCGTCGACGAGAAAATTCGCTCTCTGTCACTCACTGCAGTGAGTATTGAGTTATATTTTTTAAAGATGTCATAGCGAACAATCGTCTATATCTGAGCTCCTTGAATTCAATGGCCATGAACAAATTTACCGATCAATAATAAACTCCAATACAAATTTCTCTTGTAAAAAAAATGTTCTCGCATGCCATTTGCGATATTCAACAGTTTTTTAATGTTAAAAAGTTTACAGCGTGGAAAATAAGCTTGTCGCAATCTTGATTGCAAAAGAGAAGGTGTAAGAAGTGTAGGAAAGCATTGCATGCAAAGAGCCACTCTAGGATCCAGCGTCGGGTTGTAAGGGAGAAGTATGGCTAAAGTTTTAAAGGCTCTCTGCAACAAATGGCTGTCTAACTTTGCTCTGCCTCTTCTGACAATATTGTACGACGTCACGGATACATTTTTACTCAGTCCAACTTTTTGTATATCGGAAAAAAGGGCAGTAATTTTGTTTTTCTGAATTTTGCTGGTACGACTCCAACGAATTGTTTTTTTTTTTCTACGCATAAATACTTAGTGTAAGGTTTTGTAAATTCTGTGACGGTAAATAATTTTTAATTTGATATTTCATTATCAATGAAGCCGCAGAATAAATAAGCCATCAATAAATTAAAACCAAAGAAAAGTGCTAAATTGTGTCAAAGATCACGCACTCCCACTTTTATTGTGATTAAACACAAACACTTCAAATGAAGTATAATATAGGAAATTAATAAACAAAAGTATTTAAGAAGACGGTGGTAGTCTGGAATTGTCTGAGATCGTCATTTAGTGTAATACAAAGGCTCATGCCGTCTGATTTCTATCTAACATTTATAGTAACATTATTTTATAGTAACATTATTTTATAGTAACATTATTTTATGGCAACATTATTTCATATTACCATTTTTCAGCCCTGATACATTTCCTTTTCCTTCGTGCACTCAGTTATGTTTTTTCAGCCCAAATTTTTTGTTCAACAAATTTTCAGAAGAATTCGAACAATTTTGAAAATTTTCGAGCAAAATGCTTTATTCGATCTATAAGATAGTTTCTCAAGGTTATTGATTCATTATCCGCAATTTTGCGGTTGCTCGTCTCACATCTCATTTATCTTTAATTAATGTCATGATATTGATAAATATTATATTATGATGTTGATCATTGGAAGTTTGCTAGTAAGGTGCGTGATGTCTGCCAGAGCTGGTGCACAATATCTCACATGCATACACAATAACAATGTCGTAAATAATAAGTTTAGGTGCATTAAATATCTCTGGAGGACGGCAAAGTTGAAATTGCTAGTTCCGTAATGTGCTCCTGACTTCTTACGAACTCCTCGCAATATTAGCGTAATTTCTGCAACCGTTCTCGACTGAAGGAACGGCTATGTTGTTTGCGTCGTACGGTCTTCTAAGAATTATTTTCAATTTCTATTTAGCTTATATTATTTATTTAGCTTATAATATTTGTTTAGCTTATATATATTATTTAGCTTCTATTATTTATTCAATTTATTTTATTTTTTAGCTTTTATTTTTTATATATCTTATATTATTTATTTAGCTGGCACTAATTATTTCACTTATATTATTTATTCCGCTTTTGTTATTTGTTTAGCTTATATTATTTATTTAGCCTTTATTATTTATTTAGCTTATATTATTTATTTGGCTTCTATTATTTATTTAGCTTAGATAATTTCTTTAGCTCATTTATGACCCTGGAAATATCTGCTTTATTTAAACAGCATCGCTGGCTTTTTGGAGTGTTTGCATTGTTCTTGCGCTAACGATCTGCTGTCGCTCAAGCTCTCCTATAATTGCCCTGAAGTGCTGATGAGATCTGCTAGAGAATGAAAGTGAGAAGTTTCTTTATCAGCACAGGAATGGAAAATCTATATTCAAAGCATGTACACTTATTGTGTACAAATCATGTTACTAAGACGTAGTGTATTTATATTTTTAACTTGAACCAAAACGCTGTTGAGAAAACTTCGATCATATTAGCCCAATCTGGAATGAAGATTTTTTTGTTCCCTGAGAATTAATAGAAGGTTGTTGGCTGCTTCAAAATCCCCCAAACTCAATTTAGATTTTTAGGGTTTTT
The DNA here is from genome assembly GCF_000764305.2 of Hyalella azteca. Taxonomy (NCBI): domain Eukaryota; kingdom Metazoa; phylum Arthropoda; class Malacostraca; order Amphipoda; family Hyalellidae; genus Hyalella; species Hyalella azteca. The sequence continues at coordinate 71,088 of NW_025944383.1, forward strand.
AGTTTTTAAGGGTTTAAATCGCTATACCGAATTACTATTAAAAATACACAGAGAAAAATTCGTTGAAATGTGTTCAAAATTCCATGAGAAGCTTCATTTTGTGGTCGTTTTTTTTCAGTAATTCATGATGGAAATGCACAAGTGTATTATAATCCCGCTAGTACGTGTGCCATGTGATCATGCGAGTCTATCCTGTAATTGTAAGCATAGCCAATGTAGGCGCGAAGGCATTTGGCCTCCGCCTTGATCGCGCTGACTTGAACAATAGACAAGCCCTTTTCTAGCCTCTTGACACCTATACGTTCTTGATCCGTTATACAATTTCAGCAGTTTATGGATATCGTCTACAGCAAGATTGATTTATACTCTGTAATAAAGTTAAAAGAAGCACTGACATTCGTCGTTTTCATTCACCTTGAGCCGAATCCAGTAGCGAATGCACAACGGTCTTACTGCGAAACCCCTGCTCTGTTTTAAGCACTTACAATAAGCGCAAAGAGAAATATTCGTATTCGTCAAAGAAAGAAGAAAGCGTAATTTTGTTTTTCACTTCTTCGCAGCTGTAAAGGCGCGTCTCTCTCCAGATTACAAATTCACAAGAGGACGTCACAAAATTTTCATCCTTAGTGATATTCACGGATTTCTATCCTGTTAAGCTTTATAACGAAAATAAAAGTATCCCCCAGACTAACCATATTAAAATTCTACTTATTTCTCCCTTCCGACTGATAATTAATTAACGCTTCCGATGTTCAAGTGTAAGCTACTCACGAATCTTTGCTACCAAAGCTCAATCTAATGAGCGATTCAATGTAAATTAAGAAATCTGATTACTCATTCTTTAAATTTGAAAATTATCGTGCAATATTAACTCGAGAAACTAACACAACAATAACGGTCTTGTATTCAAGTATATTAAATTTAGAACAGAACAATTTTATCAGTCTCAGATACGCGCTGGTCTTGAATTCCAGCCTCCGGAGCTTGCAACGTTCAGTGCGCAGCGAGGCGCCTAGATGGTCGAGCAGCGCTCTATTATTTGCATTTCTAATCTGTAATTCGCGTTAAAATTGCCTCAACGTATTGGTATTGGCAGAAGCTGCTTTCGATAACCTCGTGTATGCACTATACATGTGGCGTGTGTTGTCTTAGAGCTAACTGAAGCTGAGCTGTGCGAGCATTAAAATCGCATGGCTTGAAACGACCGGAATGTGTTCCTTGAAGTTGACGCAACATTTATATTATGCAGAAAGTTCATGTTGAAATCTAAGTAATTTGACTATGTATTGTGTATTATAAGTTGTATTATTAATGCATTATGGCTCTGCCCGCTGTATTACGAATAGTGGTATTATTTTTGTTTTTGATTTTGTATTCAACTGGAAAAAATTAGAATGCCTCAGGCTACTGGACGTTGAAGGATTAATTGCCGATGAACTAAAAGAGGTTAAAAATGCATCCGTCGACACGGAATCAAACCATGAGAGTTTGATGCTTTTAGAATGGTAGGAATCCTCAGTGCTCGAGAGCCACTTTATAATTCGAACTAAGCACACAATTCTAAAGCTCCAATAGCACATTAAGGAGGCTCTTAATGCCACCGAATTAATACTTGTCGGCCATTACTGAACCATTGGCTGACAGTTACAGCGACGTCCTTCTGAGCATTTTTGAATGGACTTTACTACTGCTGAGGTGATAGCGAGCGAGCGGGTACTTTGTTCCATGCACTTGTCCATTATTAAACGTAGTCGAGACAGCTGATCTTAGCTTAAGTCCTCAGCAGACGACTACCGTGAGTAATTCGACTGTCGCGAGTCCTCTAGCCTATTCAAATCTCATTTAAATATTAAACCTGCGTGTCAATGACATTGAACGAGAAATTCCTATCATCAAAATACGGACAATGATGGTCCAAACTGTTGGAAAGCGCCTTTTGTTGAGGCCTTTGAACGTTAGGGTTAAAATACTTGAGAATTGTTGGTACTTTTTTAACATCTTTTTGATGATTATCATTGACATGACTTATGACGACAGTAGCGGTATAATCTTTTTGCCTCGACGCTTGTTTTACTCAACATTTATTAAGCCGGTTAGGAAATCGGTGCTGTCGAGGTTTTTATTACAATATCAGTCGAATCCTTTCCGAATTATAAAATATTTATGGTACTAAAAAAAATTCCTTTAATGATCCAATATATACATTTGTTTCCTAAAAACTTGAATTACATCCGAATTCAGAAGCTTTTTTGACTACAGCCAACATATTAAATTGAGAAGAAGCGTTTGCTTTGGTCCCTGAATACCTTCACGAATTTTGTTTGTACTTCAGTTTTGGAACGCACAGCCGGGATCGTTTCGAGTAACTTGATACGGAGCGCTGGAGCGCAACGTGAGCTCCAGCTGCCTTTTGATCTGAGATGTCGGTAAAAACTTTTCTGTTTTTATGATCCAAATGAGCTCTTATGTTTGGCTTAGATCCCCCTGTGTCAAGTTGTTTTGAGGTATCATTCATGATTTCTAAAATTCCAACACACGTTTTATATATTTGTTTATTTTCGTCACTTGTTGACATAAACAAAATAAATTTTTAATACATTTAAGGAGTTTTTCTCTGCTTTGGAGGTCAGGAACTATATTTGACTGTTTAACTATTTCTTCCTTCATAAAATTTTTCATGTCAAGCGAACATGCAGAAGAAATTGTAGCAACGTTACGAAACTTTGGCAACTCTACACATGGTCAAATCGACCTACCAGTATGTACCAATGTTCTCTTATCTCATGAATAACATTAATAAGAATTGAATGATAATGAACGATGGATAAAATACTATAAATTAACCGCTAATATTTTGAATCAGAGGAAAACGGCAGGCACTTGCATCAACGTAATACCTCCAAGTGGAACTCGAAGCAAAAAATTTGGGAATCATTGAAATAAGGCAGAATTTTCTGGAAAGTTTTTTCTTGAAACACAAATAAGGCTAACCAATAAACGGCCCAAATCAGAAGTTGTCCTTCAAGACTACCATGGATGCTTGCTCTCGATACAAGACTACACAGCAATTGTTCATCCTGTCGTAGCTTTCACTTTCACACAAGGAAACCTAGCTGCTCCCACTAGTCTCGCTCCCACTAGACTCGCTCCCACTAGACTCGCTTTCACTAGACTCGCTCCCACTAGTCTCGCTCCCACTAGTCTCGCTCCCACTAGTCTCGCTCCCACTAGTCTCGCTCCCACTAGTCTCGCTCCCACTAGTCTCGCTCCCACTAGTCTCGCTCCCACTTTTCTCGCTCCCACTAGTCTCGCTCCCACTTTTCTCGCCCTCACTAGTCTCGCTCCCACTAGTCTCGCTCCCACTAGTCTCGCTCCCACTAGTCTCGCTCCCACTAGTCTCGCTCTATAGTCTCGCTCCCAACAAGCACTCTAGCATAATACAGAACGACTGAGATTAGTTCCATGTTCATATTTGATCAGTTTACAATAGCCCTCTGAAACAATGGCCCATGAACAGTATTTGTTCAAACACTGGAAATCCTGCCGGTCAAGGTTACTTGGCTTTCAGTGGGAATCAATGTTCCACCATCAAATGCAGTTGACTGTCAATAGGCACTTGTGTATTTATATCTACGTATTTATTCTGGCATCAACTAAATTTCAATCAGTATCCCCTTTCGCAAATAAGATTTCAAAAATTGCAATTGATGAATTCAGTATCATAGGCAAACTTGTCTGCTAATTTACATTAAACAGCCAGAAACTTGAAAATTACGTTTCAGATCGAACAATGGTCATCTAAAATATCACTTTCTTCCTAGTAAACGCCCTGCTTATATTTTTAACTCAACTACATCGTATTAAAAAACTTGGTATTTAATAAAAAATAACATATATTTTTTAAATTGCTATAAGATTAATGCAATTTCGTAAATGATACCGAACCAAATTTTTGAAGTCATCCCGCGTGAATTAAAGTTATTACACGATACCCAATACATGACATATCCCTCTACAATACTCTTAGAATTTATAGTTGTGAATGCCTCCACGTGAGGGACCGAATCGAATTTTGCTGGAGCTGATGAAAGTGGCTATAAAGAAACCAACTTTGCCAGAGTCACGTCTCAAAAGCTCTATATTTTATTACGTGTGAGGAATCATTTTTACCGAGTCAGCATTTTGCAGGCGAGGCAGGTTTTTCCCGCTTGCAAGGCCTCCCTTAGCTCTATAATGCAGTCCTAATGGAAGCAAAAATGGGCCTCTTCCATAATCATTGTCCATAAGCAAGTTATCGGCAGCCGCGCTAACTTCCCAACCATAAATTACGGAGGCACTAAACCTCCCCGTGCAGTTTTTTAAAGCGGCCACAATACGAAGAAGCTTCTTCTATGATTTACTTTCTCGCAATCTTAAGCTTTCTGTACTTGTTTGAAGGCAGCTTTACGTTCTTGCGTCAGGTGTAGGCCATTAATGACTGTAAATTGGTAGTGAGCGATTACATACATTTGATGTATGTAATCGCCGGTTCTACCGGTATTAGATAGATGAATTATTCTAAAAACCTGTCATAGATTATTCTTTTCTATGGAGCGCATTTGATCGCTTTTAAATCGAGTGTCTAAAGTAATCAAATTTGGTATCAAGTGATACTAAAATGACCAAGTGATATACTTCATTCTAAATACCAAGTGTATAAAGTATATAAAAACATTCACTAGAAAAACATATTTATTTACCTTCAACTGGTTAACCCTGATTTATTGCTGTTTTTTTAACACTGATTTATTGTTGTTTTTAAGTTGTTTCTCCGAATCGGATTAAATAAATTTTAATATGGCAATAAAACATTGTCCATCTTCTACTTTTTCAAGTTTTTAATAGAAGTATTGAAATCTTTGAAATCAGATTCGGAAATGTAACAAAGCCGGTTTAAAGAACAACCGTAAATTCGGTTTAACCATTTGAAGGTAAATATTTGTACGTATATCCTGGTCAAGTGTCAGCAGAAGCGCGCCATGTTTGTTGCACATTTCGCACGGAGTTGCCGTCGGAAGAAGCTCGATCTCCTGCAAAGATCCACGAGTATATTTCAGGAATTTTTCCTAGTGACCGGAGAGGCGCTGCCATTGCAAACGAACCAGTGGGAATTTTATTGCTGACTCAGGAGTTTCTGGGTCTCTCCCTCACACACAAAAAGCTCCCATAAAATGTTGCTAACTGGCGCTTGCGGAAGATTTTTGTCTTGCCGAGCATTCGGGCAAATTGACGACAATTGAGCTGAGTGGTAATTGCCACAGCCGAGTTGAGTTGGATGGTTTCGCTAGTGTACAAGCTTATGCGTTTTGCAGCGTGTACAAAGTCGCTGGCACAATTCTAATTCAGTTACTTTTGCCGGTCCATTGCGCTCAATTTGTATTTAAGTGTCAATGGCACTTTGATAGATAATTGTTGGTCATGTCAAATCAGACTAGAATATCGTTAAACGAAAGTTTTCAGAGATTATTTAGGAGCATTAAGAATGGCATTTCATATGTATAATTTGAATACAAAGTAAATCACTAAAAAGTCCACATCAAGCAATGAGCTTTAAGAAAAAAAAAGAGGTTCCCATTTTATCTCGATCACCGATAGTGAAATAAGCAATATACGTAATACATTAAAGCAAATTGTTCTAATCTGAGATGTTTGCGATTAGCGCTCCTTGTTTTTAAGAGGTTTGAAAAGGGCAAATCTGACGAGGTTATCTTCTCACATAACTTTGCTAATAACAGAACTCTGGGCAGTAATGTGCCCAGAGGGACACATGCGTCATCTCTCCATGAATAATAAAACCTTCGCGGACTTTGACAATTCCGCTAAGAATTTGCATACTCGGCGCGGTCCAGAGGTAAGCTTCGTAACAAATACGAGTGCCTTTGCCGCAAATCTTTTTCAGAGCCGTCACCAGATTGTTTTTATATTAGAAAGTTATTTGACGGTTTGAAGGGCCAATGGATCAGAGATTTTCTAGTAGGTAGAACACAACGTGTCAGTGGCGTGCCACAAGGAAGTGTTCTTGGGCCTGTTTTGCTCGTTGCTTTTGTAAATGATATGCCAAAATTAGTTTCAAGCGTGTGTTCTATGTATGCCGATGACACAAACGTTTATTATACAGTGAAGGGTGCGTCAAATAAAGTGCAATGGCAAGATTATCGTGATAGTTTAGTTAACTGAGCTCGTACGTGTCAGCTGCGTTTTAATGTTTAATCAGACTACACGTAGTTCTTGGATGCTGAAGCGAAGAAGCTGTTGTTTGTCGCTGTTATGCGCCCGAATCTAGAGTTTGGAAACGCCGTGTGGTCACCGTAATTTTTAATAGGACAAAAAATTTGTTGAGAATGTTCAAAAACGTGCAACAATCATAATTCCAGGCTTGTAGGCCAGTCCTATATATGAAGCTCTGTTATCGACGTCGGCATAGGGATCTCATCGAAGGATACAAGTATACTCAGGGTCTATACAAGGTCCCAGAAGGATTACTAGAATTTGAAACAAAAAACACCAGGGGTCACGGCTATAAACTAAAAGAATGCATTTTAACTCAGCGCGCGACGACACTTCTCGCTTCGAATCACCGACATGTGGAACAGCCTCCCTGAATCGTTGTTGACGCTCCGAGTATGAACGCGTTCAAGAACAGACTAGATAAAACTATGGAAAAATATATGTTCAGACTTGAAATACCTATCACCATATCGAACCAGGTGGAAGTCTAGTAGCTATTTCAAACTACCGTCAGTTTGAAAAAGATCCGGTCGATGGACCTGTTTTTAGATCTCCTGTGAATAAGTCACGAAAAGTTAGAGGCGGCGACAGGCCTCATCAGGCCTATTCTTCAGCGCCGACTTCACCATCATATTATGATATGATATATCTTTCGACTACTAGAAGAATAATTCTATATTAAAAACATAGATCTAAAAGAATTACACTTAAATTATTTTGCAACGGAATGGCTAAAAAATTTGAAAATTAATCGCTGTATTGAGCTTCGAATTTGTCAAAACCTAACCACGAGGTGCATTTTACTAGAATTAATTGTTCTTCTAGTTCTGTACTCCTAGTTCTGTTTTTCTAGTTCTGTTATACTCACAAGTGCAGGATTTCACGATAGTGCAGAAAATCTTAATAATCTCAATATTTACTAATACTGAATATTTACTTACTCAATATGCACAATACTATAAAAAGTATTGGGGATAGGCAACAGCCAATGGAGAAGTTTTTTTTTCAACTTATGACCATTATCAGGCAATCGTTGAATATTGAATTTTTTAATCGTTGTGTGTGAATTGTCGATATAAGGAATTCATTCCGCCTTCAACTAGGAAATAAACTCGAATGAATTCTACAATTTTTTCAGATTAAATTGCAGTTATCAACGCAGCCGAATAGTGCATTGCTAGATTTTACCCGATTGAATGAAGTCTCTATTGTGTTTGTTTATACTTTTAAGTAATTTGGCGTAAACATTGAGTTGCTCAAAGTTTGGATGGTTGAAGGCAACGATAATTTATTTAATTTATAATCAAAAATGAATAAACTCCCTATAAGGCACGGTTAGTATTTTTCAACTGTGTAGGTCGCGCCTCATGGTCTTACAAGCCTCAAGATGAACGGCACAATCGTGGCCAGAAAATGTGCAAGATTGTTTCTCGTGTGGGCGACGGCGACGAGTTTATTTCATACATTTTTATCGTACGCGCAATTCAGGGCCGCTCTTCGCGTGAAGTGGAATAAAAACTCCCATAATCAAGATCCATGAAGAGCCTCGCTCCTCCGTTCCCTGACTTGATAACCAGAGCCAACTTTAGCCTAAAACTGCTTCAAAGCTGCGCACGCTTTAGAGAAGAAGATACACATGAACGCTGTATTAAGTCTCGCCTAAACCTAAATTTGGCATTGAAATTTCAAGTTTTTCATCAAACAATTTGCACTGTCCTGCAGTATTGGTAAAATTTCGTCGTGACACTCGTGAAGAAAACATGAAGATATTTATCGCAAGGAGCAAGCGATTATAGAAGGTGTCTTGCGGCTGGGGAAAGTTTAACATAAGTTTAGAGACTATTAGAATCAGTAGAGGCTCTAACAAACATCACAATGTTTAGAATTAATAATCGCGTGGAAAGTATATTCCCATCTCACAAATTTATGAGCATTTCAATGTATTGATTTAAGAATGAAGAAGTAGAATATTTGAAGCTCTACTTATATTATTTTAATTTTATTACACAAGATGTAAAGCTGTACGCTGCTTGCTCGATTACCTGAGGAATAAATTACTTTTGTGATCTCCTATATTTACCACGAAGTAGGAATCTTTTATATCTTTTATGTTTTCTAGACTTTTGTTCAATTTGGGTGAAGTGAACTTTATTAAAAGGGAAAGATCCAAAGATCAATTGTCCAGTTCTTCATTCGGTCTTTACATTATTTATTGTGTTCAATGAAGTGGGTTTAGTGCTGAACAAAATATTTTTCTCGTGCCCGTTGTGGAAAAGTTTGACGATCTTTAAACCTTCATTGCGAGAGGCTTGCGGTGGCCAGAGACAACACAAATATGAAAAAAATTTCAAGAGCTAGTATATTTTTCATCGGCAAACACAGATGTGATATAAAAACTCTAAACAAATGCAAGCATTTACAAGTTTCAACGTATTTAACATTTTAGCGCACCAATTAAACCAACGAAATTTTTTACTGAACTGTTAAATTCACTTCGTGAATGAATTTAACTGTGATAAATAATTCACTTTGCCGCGATAAATAATTCAATTCGCCGTACTCTGAAACTTATTGTTTGCTCGCAGAATATTCGCCTCATTCTGCTGCATGCAGTAAGGAGATTGACCAGCGCGAGAGGAAGTTGCGGAGGCTACGCCAAAAGTTAGTAAGGCAGCCGAGCAATATGGTCGCGCCAGAGATAACTCGCATGGCCACGATAAGTCATATCACCGAGATGCAGACAGCGATAGATGTTATCCGCTCTTTACTCTTACAACGCCTTTGCGTTAGTAAAAAAAATAAATTTCATTTGATAATTAAATATTAGTATGTTGTATTGAAATCATCAGATGGAATTTCGGTTTTCTCGAATTGCATTCGATTCCGTTGGACTGTTACCGACGCTTTCTGAATATATTGTACCTTTGAAAATATGACTGCCACGTCTTGCTGCTGAAATAGTTATAATATAAACTATCTTATGTTATTTAGTATTTAATGTTACATTTTGAACCATACGAATAAAAATCTTTTTACAGACGGTGGAAAGATTGTTTTTTTCTAATTTATTGAGAATAGCGTTTATTAAAAATTTTTGGCGTTCAATGACGTATGATCACAATCTTTTCATTACAATTGCAATAGTTCCAATGTCCTATGATTTAATCATTGTTTTTGTCACACTAATATAGTTTGTGGCATTTATTGCCTCTTACTTTGTTGCTTTTGCACTTCGTGGCTGCAAAAAAAATTAATTGTGAAAGTTTCCTATTTTAGCTAATATACATTAAAATTCGTTACCATAACCTGCATAACGACGTATTACTTTGCTTCATGATTTTTTGCACTAAGCTTTGAACGTGATTTTTATTTTAGCGTGTTTCAGTCTTCAGCTTCGATTTCAATCAACGTAATTTAGACAGCTACTTTGAAATTTACTGCTGCTTTAACATAATTAAATTTTCGAGGGATTAATTCAGCATTCATCACTCACGTTTTGCTAGCAGCCTAGCAGAATTTAATCACTTCCTATTTTCCACATCATTAACCCGTTACATAACGAGTAAAAATTGTCTCTTTGCGCCCGATGTTTCGGTAATATTTAACACTTGCCTCTAGGCTACATCAGGATGAAATTATAAGTTAATTTTAACTAATAATACAAAAGCTTCAATGTTACTTGCAAAAATTTTCCTTAAGACCTAAAAGTTATTGTTTTGCTTAAAGTTTTCGCAGACTTTTATTAGAGATTTTTTTCATAGCTTTCGTGATTGAACGCGCCACTTATAGCATTAAATAATATTTCCTTTCCTTGAAAGGCTCAATGTTTTTAACGAATTCGTTGCTAGTATTATTTATGGATGGCAATATTAAACCCAATTGCAATCGAGCTTCGTGTATTTATTGAGAGGGTGATTTAATTATTGTGTGGTTGCAGCTTCAAACTATTACCGAAGAAAGAAATAATAATGACATTTTACCTTCTCAAGTAAACAGTCATGATCGGAATGGAAGTACCACTAGCTGGTCTTGCAGTAATGTTTCATGCCTCCCAAAGGAAAGACATGAAATAAAACCGACTTCATCTTTGAATTTTCTTCGTTCAGCAAGTAAATGAGTAATATTTTACTTTGATCGGCATTAATTTTCTTTTTAATTAATTAATTTCACTATAAAGCCTATTACTAAAAATTTCTGACACTTTATGAGACGACGTTAAAAGACCGATAATCGGTGAGCATAAGTTTATAACAGAGTACATTGAGTTAAATAATCTCCATTATTTGCTCCTACTAAGTTTGTACAGTTTCAGATAAAATTCACAATTTTAAGGAGCACTGCCATGGTTAAAACTATAATTAAACTCTGTAAACTTATGACTACGGTCTTGCGGTGACTGCAAACTTCATGTGGGAGCAAATATTTTACTGATAAGACAAGGAAATTCTATCCAAATTTTAGCAATAGTTTTTCAGGAAAATTTCAGGAAATAGTAATTAAAGAAATTAATACAAATTCTTTTATTTTCATTTCAGGACAAGCATCTCTGAGTCTTGCATAGATAGTCTGCGTTTTATTAACTTTCTCCACCCTTCTTAAAAGATTGTGTTATCTTTTCGTGCAGTATTTACCAAATAAAATTCGTATAAAAAATCAATTTTCCTGTAATATACTGTGTGTAGTATTGTTCATCATCTTCAACGGTCATCCAAGCTTAGAAGAATTATTTTAATTTAAATAACTTAGATCGGTTAATAAGTAAGCAATAAGGGAATTTTTAAGTTACCAGAAGCAATAAAACACGAGCACAAAAAAAATGAGATAACTACGGCTTTGTAATTCAACGGCATCACGCGAACATGAAACGGGAATGTGGTAAGAAATTAAGCAGGTGATTATGGTGCCGTCCTCAAGGTACCATAATTGAGGTGATATTTCGGGCCTTTTATGGTGCATTAGATCGTAATAAGTTCGTAATGGCTTCCCTTATACGATAGGGGTTACGTGACACAATTGCTTATGATTCTTGCGCGTCCCACGGCTGTCAGTAAATTGTTTTATTATAGTGCAAATTTTGTGTCGAGTCTTGTATTATGAAGATATGATGTCAATATATCATATTAATATATCAATAATCTTTAATATAATATATCGGGATCCATAGCTGACCCTCGGCCAATCATCACCTGTCGCAAGCGTTATACAGAAATTCGAAGTCGCATTCTGAAGCCATATTAATGAAAATATCCTCTGATAATTTCTGAATTTCGGCACAATTTTTATCACCAATTTTGTATTGTAACGATATGGAATCTAATTCTACTATTGGCGGTAATTATTGATAATGCTACGCGCATGCCGGATATTTTTAAGATAGCGTCGTGTTTTCTAGTTTTTTTGTAAGTCCTTCCTAGATTCAAATTTTGGCGCAGGTGCTTAAGAGAACCCGTACAGTTCTAATTACATTCAAACATGATTCATCATTCTAAATAGCTTTCTCTTCATGATTTCAGCACGTCAACATTAAATAATTTTTGTTATTTATACTTTTCTTATAGTACTCGTCGGATATATCTGATTTTCAATGGTAGCCTTAAATGGCTTCTGTAACGGAAAACAGACCTTGGTTGATAACATCATTCATTTATATGAAATAATTATAGTTTCATTTATCCAATAAATGTTAATATTTCTTTCCTTTATCATTATGGTTAATTGAGTGCGGTCAGTGCATTTCATTTGCTCGCGGTTCGACATTCATGGTTACCGAATCATGGTTACCGCGTGTCTGCTGTATGGTAACTTCAAAATAACTGCTGACAGTTAAAAATATAAACGTTGTACATGACTAAACCACTTTGACAACTGCCATTTTTATACAAACGGTCCTCAGTTTTCCCAGATTAACTTAGAGTAACAATATTTTTTAGACCATCTCAAATTAAACTCTCGTCACTCTGGAGTGCTAGCTACTCTCATCTCAGAGAACCCATTCTTGAACTTCACTTCAATTGCAATTGATCATCGAAAACTTTTGCTTGAATCTACAATATGTATAGTTAATTTTTGTAATCGATACTACAGAAAAAATGAAACAATACAACCCAAATGATCGTTAATTTTGTTTTTCATGTTTAGAAATCAAGGTCTTGAATATTTTTTTCATTTTATCAAAGTGGTTTGAAAAGCTAGGGAGTCGAGAGTAACTAATAAAGAGACCATCCCCCGAAGCGTTCTGCTCAGAAATTCGGCTCCAATCTATCAATATTTATAGTTGATTTCACAATGAATGCTATAGTAAAAATAAAAAAGTCCTATACCAAATTTTCGAGTAACGCGGCCGTGGAAAGACCATCTCCGTTACGTTCTGCACAGAGCGCTCACTTCGCCTATTGTCGCTCTAATGAAGTTAGCGCCTTGTAATTGACTGAAGAAATGCCCGTATCGAACGAGGCCAAAGTTCTGATGGGCCTGGACATCGTGAAAAGCTGTTCGCTAAAAATAAAGCTAAATACTGGTCGAACTTTGATACTGTCTTTCAAAGAACAGTCAGAATGGAAACTTTTGTGTTACGTCACTTCTGATGGAAATTTGATCAAAGAATAGCTGAATGATTCTAATTAACGTTAGGCCGCTGCTCAAAAATTTTTTTTTTGCGTTTTTCCATAAATTTTCATACTAGTCCACTAGCCAAGCTTTGAATCGCTGCTCAAATCATCAATATCAGATAAGATTCATCATAGGTTCCATGATTCTTTTTAGCAAAGTAATTTATTTTGCATCGCTCTTATCGTCAGTTCATTAGGTCATCGAACTAAAGCTTATCGAATGCACTTGTGTTCCAGTAATGAATCACTGTAAGCCTATGAGAACTGTTCATTAATGACCGAAGAGCTTCCAGTGCACTCTTGGTCTTTGCATGGGCTGATTCCACGCAGCTACTTGCAGGGATATTGACTGAAATGTTCAGGCTCGCTGACGTAAGCTAATTCGTTCCGTGCTCTAGAGCTTCTCGCGCGGTGATTTACGCGATTTATTTGTTATAAACTAATTTAAAGTTAAAATTAGACAAAAGTTAGCTAAGAGGGTGAGCTGTTCTAACTTTAATATTGCAACTTTTATTCATATCATCCATTGAGGATACTACTCGTATCAGGTTGTTTAAAATGGACTTGAAATTGAGGTTGTTTAAAATGGACTCGCCTGCTCGACGAAAGGGAGCCAGTAGACGCAGTTTACCTCGATTTTGCCAAGGCATTTGACAGTGTCCCACATGAGCGATTGTTGCGTAAATTGAAGTCTTTGGGAATTGAGAGTAATGTACTCAAATGGATCAGAGATTTTCTAGTAGGGAGGCGACAACGTGTCAGTATTAATGGGTCCGTATCAGACTGATGCCTAGCAAATTACGGAGCAGGCAATAAGTCCAGCAGCTATCTCAATCAATCGTCAGTTATGGAAAGATCGGGTTCCAAAGGCCGGATCCCTTGTGAATCAAGTCACGAAAAGTTCAAGAATCGGCCACAGGCCATGGGCCTATGTCTTCAACGCCGACACTTCTATTCTATTCTATTCTATTCTATAAAAGAAATTAAAGTTAAGCTTTAAAGCTAAAAATTTTTTTTTGCTAAATTAAAGTTAAAGGTAATACTCAGAAATGAAAGTTAAGCAGTATATGGGGCTCCTTCTTCAAAAACTTGTTTGAAAGTTTAAAAAATTAAAAAAAAACTTGGTTGATTTAAAAACATTAGACAATGCATTTAAAAGGCCAAAAAAACGCTGCTAATGCATATTGCTTCTTATCTAGCCTATTCGGATGCAATCGTCCTAAACACTATTACCTGTGAAAATCCACGATATTATGGACGAAATTGAAATTTAAATAATTTGATAAGGGCGTCAGGCCTCCAAATTATGATTGACAGCATTAGAGCCTCGTAATACTTGAATTATCTGAGTGCGCATGCGTAAAAATAGGTTGGTGCGTTCGGGCCATCAAATTGTTTGTTTCGTAATGATATAAAGCAAGAATAACGCTTTTAATCGTTCCGTTTCATTGTTCAAATTTCCTTATGATGACACGGAGATACGAGTGCATCGACTAATCTATTATTGTTATCAAATGAAAGTGATTTGCAACAATACAGTTATGTAGATCGTCAGTACAAAATCCCGAAATGTCCCACTGGGGAATGAAATAGGCTTCCTCGGAGGCATCCAGCGGAAGTCAAAGAATTGTTAAGCAAGAAAATGTGTTGGCTGTCAGTCGTAGAAACTAGGAAATACGCTTACTATGATCACAATGCAGTTTAATCTGATCAAAGAATTAGAAATGTGAGTTGGGAGCTTTTCGGATGGATAATCCATTTGGATTTGGTGGACGTGAATTATCATCTTATCAGTTTAGAAAGCTTTGTTTATAAATTGAAGCGTCGTAAGGTTTATACACTGATCATAAGAGACGTGGCCCCAAGATCCTTATTCGAGATATTTCAACCGAAACCCATTTGTCTATGGCGCACACGGACAAAACGACATTTAGTTGAAGTCCTCTATCAATATCTTGCATCGTACGCATACTAAAACAAATCTCGTAGAAATTATTCCAGCCTACGAATCTAAATCGTGGTGAAGTTCATACTATAGTTGAAGTCCTGTGCACCAGTAATGGTGCATAAGGGCCGGTGTGACAATAAAAATGATAGCCTGCAGCTTGATCGTGGACCGCGGACGAACAGATAGATGATATACGTAGCAGACATGAAGGCCACATGCTGAATCGAACCACAATTGAGTGTCAGTTTCTCCCTGAAAGCTGATGATATCGGCAGGTGAAGTTCCGCATGAATGGGTGACGATACGATCACCACAGACAAATAATTAATCATTCAGTATAACTACAACACTCTTTACTGAATATTTCCTGTCTCGTTGCTTCTCTTGCCCCACAATTTACTTTATGGTTTATACTGAAATCTAATTTTATCAATTCGTCCAAATACATTTTTTTCAACAGCGAAACCCCGATTGATAGAGCAAGAAATTTTGCTGAAAGGCACGTAATTTTGAAAAATAAGCAGACCCACGATATTCAATCAATAATTGACACTAACTATAATAAGCAAGTTAAATATTGAGGATGATTCGAACAGCATTGTCTTCAATAAACTTTCAATTTCTTTTAAGAAGTGTTCAATCTCGATGCTCGAGTTCGGGATCTCGAAGACTCCTCAGCCTCTGGAGTGTCACCTCGAAATTGCCCTGCCACGACCATGACGTGAACTACGGCAGGATCTGCCCCTCACGTCGGCTTATCTTTTATAGCTTGCAACTTATTTGCTATGTTTTCGAAAAAATTATATTCTCATATATTCAAATCTCTTAGAATCTATCGAAATTTGTTCAGAACTTTTATAAGGCAATGGGAATACTATGGAGATTTGACTGAGTGACTCAAGTATTTGAAGGATTAAGTTACTGTTGTCATTTCTTTCCATGCAGTTGTGTATGTACGATGTGCGATCCTACTGCTTCATCTGTTCTTAGCGGGCGTTTCACCCGGTGAAAAGACGTCATTGACTAGTGAATTAGACGTCATTTCGTCGAATTAGCTTTAATTTAACGTTGATTCATCGCCATTTGTCTGGTGGGGTTCAAAACTCCATGCGGTTGATATTACTCCTGTTGTTTTCCTTTTTCTTCATTAAATCGTGGGGACTGAGTCTTTGATTTTCCACCGACATGATGTGTTGCATGTGAATTGTGGTTCTCCGTGTAAAGTTCATGCATATGAATCATTTTTTGTTTCATTCTTCTTAAATAGATGGCACCCACCACGCTTGTGATCGTCTGAGCAAGCCGCGCCAAGCAACCAAAGTTTGTTTCTATTTTCTAGGTAGGAAAGTGAGCGGCAGTTGGAAATGCTCCTAATATGTTGAAGTGTCAGCGCCTGCTTGTCTTGTGCCTCTGGCTTCGAAATATATTGTAGCTGAAACAGCTGCTACGGCCTACCAATGTTCGTACAAACTACCGAAGCCTCCTGTAAGCCTACCCAACTTGAGCGGCTCGGTAACAGGCAGCCTCATTTTGAGGTCAACCCTCGACTTCGCCAGGCATTAATATCGTCCTGAACTGCCCGACACTCGCGTCCTGCAGCACAGAGATCGCTGTTTACCAGCGCCAACTTGCCGATTGTTTCCAGTGTTCGAACTTCTGCCCTTTAGCTCCAGTCAACGAGCACTTGAAAAATTTCGACTCGACGCTGTCAACTGCAGCTCGGGAAAATCGATGTTCATAGGAATATTTATGAATGTCGTGAAACGATTTTTTTACATGGGAATTCCATTTTCGCTCTATTAATTAGGGAAGCTCCCGACTGCATTCCCTGAAGATTTGTTTACCTTGAATTCGGTGAGAATCGTTGTAATTTAATAGCGATTTATTGAGCAGCAACATCATATGTGTAGTTTTATGAATAAAAAACGTGAACGGAGCAGCTTTTGATAAAATTTCTGTGGGTGAAAAGAGAGAGATATAAGGTGAACTAAGCCCACACATGCAGTTCAGACCTCGATAAAATGTATTAATTATTACATACCGGAATTTATTGATTCGTATTCTTTATCATAGCCTTTTTTACATATACGGTTAGCTCACATGATGTATATTTGCATGCTGACCGCACATTTGAGTCAAATTATGAGTAAAATTGTTGCGGTATAGGTATTTCCTTTATTTTATTGACTTTACGATTTGAAAATGCAAATCAGAAACAAAGTTCGAACTATTTGCAAAATACAGCGCCAATAAAAGTTACTATATAAGCTTCATCGGATCTCAATATTTTATTTCTAGCGCCACAGTTATATTTTCCAAGCCTTTTGTAGTTGATATGAACATAATTAATCTAATGCCATGTTCCTACTTTTCTGCTATTTGCTCCCTACAATCATCATTTCAACAATTGATTTGTTTTCGTAACGCTGGTAGAAGCTGTTGCGCCAACATTTCTGCTCATTACGAGTCGACATATAATTTAGGACATGTGGACGCCACCTGTGGCCTTCATATTTCCTCGTTGCTATAAATTGTTAAGAAACTTATTGGCAGTAGCGATCCTCTCGAGATTCTTGGCGTCTTATTCGCGTTGCTTTCTTTACGCTGGATCCATTAGAGCTCCAGTTTGCAGATGAACGGCAAGCGTCGCCTGTAGCGTTTTCTCCTGAAATTTTTGTCGAGCGAAAGAGCGCTCATGTGGAGCAATAATAAACTGGAAAGTTTTGAGCCTACATATTCCCTGGAGGTTAAATAAATGTGCTCTCGGATGTTAGGATTATTATTAATATGCTACATTCTTTAATGTGCTATTACTGTAATACAGCTATGAAGTATAAAAGAACATTGTCTTGAGAGACAACGTCTCATCAATATTGTTCTACCTGAAGTTTCAAACGTGCCACTGTCAATGATTTCGCTTGGAAAAGACCCGATTAAAACGCAAGTGTTGAACAATCGAGTATAATAGAGCCAATTAAGCTGAAGTGCTTTACGACAGCTTTAGTTGAAAGAACGAACTCCCTTTGGAGTTCGTCGGACTAATCGAGCATTAATCCGCTCCATTGATTGACCGATGCTCCTAAGATTAGGTATGTAAGTCTGCCAAGTTTGTAAAAGGAATTAAAACAATAACAAATGCCTTGTATGGTTTATATTAATGCTACAGATCATTGTGACTTTCTGTTCACTTAATTTACTTCAAATTAATTTTCTAAACAATGCGTCGACTTCGAAAAACTTGTACAGCTGAATTCATCACAGATGCAATTCTCACCGTTTAGACATCGTATATAAATGATTAATTTCTAAATGTCGTATGAGTATTATTACTTCTCTTTTCATTTTATTTCTTGGTGAATCTCTACGACACGGACGAAGAATCTCGTCCGCTTCCGACGGAATTTGTTGATTTTGGGAAATTTACAACCCATGTGATTGTGAGGAATAGAATCATGGTAGTTTTCCTTCAGAAATTTGGAACAAACTGAACGTCCACGTTATGTAGGCGTCATATTTATTTGAATTAATCCAATAGTTGAAGATTCTCGGTCGCGATGAAATGTTATTTCGTGAAACTTCATGTTGCCTCGTTGTCAAAAGCCCGTTGACGGAACTCTAGTTTGTAGATACCGTGAGGCCTTTCTCACTGAAGAGATTTAGAAACCATCAGTGTCTGTCGGACGAATTCAGAGAGAATCCAGGTTTTGATGGCGCCATTCCATTTGTGCGACGCTCGTTCGGGAACAATGCCAGGCCTCTTTTATTCTAGTCCAAGGACCGGCCTTCCTAATTATGTGGCCGTCAAATTAATCTCATTGTTCGTCTCACTTCTAACTGAGAACAAGACCACTTATTGTTCCATGAATATTCCCTGGAAACCGACGGGAAAATCCTCGGCTGCGAGCATAAACTTACCAAGGCACTTTTTTTTCTTGAAGTTTAAGTTCCATTCCAAAAGATGTTGGTCGAGTCAATTTTTCCGTAGCCTTAAAAATGAGATTGGGGATTGTGAGTGACTTTAGTCTAGAACTCCTCAGTCGGCGAGCAATCGCTATTGTAGACCAGGATTGCCTTCGCAGACCAGGATTGCCGTCGTAGACCAGGATTGCTATTGCAGAAAAGTATTGCTGCCGTAGACTAGGATTGCTATAGCAGACCAGGATTGCAGTGCTAGACCATGATTGCTATTGTAAATGAGGATTGTTATCGTAGATCATGATTACTATTGCAGATCAGTATTGCTATCGTAGACCCTGATTGCTATAGCAGACCAGTATTGCTGTTGTTGACCATGATTGCTATTGTAGACCACGATTGCTGTAGCAGGCAATGATTGCTTTGTAGACAAATTGGATTGCTGTCGTAGACCAGGATTGCTATAACAGACAATGATTGCTTTGTAGGCCAAGGATTGCTGTTGTAGACCAGGATTGCTATTGCAGACCAGCATTGCCTTCGTATACCATGATTGCTATCGTAGACCAGAATTGCAATATTAGACATTTATTACTCTCATGTGTTGAAGGAATTTCCCAAAAATTTTCTTCAATAATATTAAGGCTGATCCTCACCATGCAACATATTTAAATAAGTTGACTATTGATTACACTTTTGAGAAAGCGTTCCGGTGTCACATTATGTTTATTGATGTCTCAATCTTGTAATGGACTTGAGGTATTTAAATTTACTACTTTACCTTCGCGTCTTCTATAACTTTTCTCCTCGCGTCTACTTCTATTAGCAGGTATCATGTATTGCTTAATTCTTAAGACATTAGGAACCAAAATTCTGTCGGAATTTCTGATCTGTAGATCCCTTCTTCGATTAATCTAAAAATCAGCCATCGTGCGCGATTTAGATTTGGTGTCTATAATCATTAAGCGTTCAGTGGCAATGCATTTTCGCCTACTGGCGAGAATGAATCGAGAATGAATGAATGTACAAGCGAGAAAGAATCTGCAAGTTTGATACGGTAACTAATTATATTATAGCTTCCTAATGATTACAAGGATGTATCAGCTCACGCATTTGTGGGGGTGGGTGCCTTGTATTCAAACTGCCGAGCAACGGCTGTCCTCAGCCTTTTTTTTTTTTTTGTCAATAATGGCGCCTAACGTTAATTTAGTTTACAATACTAATAGAAAGTTCTATACGAATTTAGATAGAAATGAAAAAATTCAACACGTATATGCGAACTAAGGAACTAAGATTAAAATTAAAAGTAAACGTTTAGTCACGTCCTAGGGAAACAAAAAATTTTCGAATAACCTCTATATAATTGCTCTAAGTTTTTATGATGTAAAGCCCATAGTTTAGGTAGAACTCATTTCCAACAGACGCGCCCATCGTCAACAAACTTCCCCTAAACCTCGCTCACCTTGGATCTCGGCATCATTCGCACCATCACAAACGGATTTGCTCCTGTGAATTTCAGTTCATTTTGGCACGCCGCTCTGGCCGCGGTAAAAGTATCCTACACGCCTCGTCTGACAATGCTAGCGCTTCTTAGGGCTTGCTATTGCAGCCTGCAATGTAGCCATTAGAGCCGAGTTACACGTTGGGATTTCCGTGCCTTTTGTAAGTAATAAAAAGCGCGTTAGCAATCCCGACAAGCGCCACAACTTTGCGCGAGATTTGGCCTGGTACAACAACCAGGCTAACTTCGCTCATCCCGCTGATCTCGGTGCCTAGTTCAGCTATAATAAGATTGCTCGGCGCCTCTCATGACACACCCTTCAAAAAGCGGGTCCTTCTTTCTGCCTTGCTTGCTGCAGAGTGCTGTGTAGTTTAGAATTACCCGCTTTAGAGCGCTTGCACTTGAGATACTACACATGTGTTTCTTGGTGTTTCACGTGTGTAAACACGTAATGTTTCATGGAAAAACATCGTTTGTTCTACACTCTTCATCAATAAACTGACACGCACCATCTTGCTTACTTTTGGTGTTGCTGTAACTACTCTATTTCCAATCAGTGTTGCAAGTTCAACTAAATGTTCTACTTTATGTTGCTGTGAAAGTTTCATAACATCTTTGCATAAGCACGGTGTATAATAGTGATATTGCATATCACTCATTAATATAAATAAAAATATTTGTGATCAGTATACTTGGACAATATTTTTAGTCGGAAAAAATCTCGTATAAATATTAATAATCCTATTAAAAATCAGATTCATGCATGATTTTCTATGTTAATTATTTGTCGGCATTCAGAATATCCTCATTCATTTCGACATAAATGATGGCTTACATTAGTGATGAAACTCGGCCTCAATTAATTAATTCAACAGCTTAAATAACCCTGCCGTGCACATGGTTTTCAACTAATCTGAAAGAAGTGAACATGAGTCTAATAACGCATAAATATATTCAGCATAAATAAATTCATAATTTTCAATAAAATGCATTTCCTGCAGCCCAATCATCAAAACGTCTTGAAACATGCAATCGCAATCCATTGGAAATCGGTCTCGGAATGATTAACTCTCTCTTCATCATAGAAAGCCTTCGCTTGTCTTTTGTCCTGCAATGAAAGACTTGGATTCTTATCAGGAATCGTCGATCTTAATGTCCCGTTCATTCCCAGTACGTTTGCCTTCGCATTGGCCGGGAAAAATGCCAGACGTGGGAGAAATCTCCGAGTGGCGGCCTAATTAAAGTGCCATCTGCAGTGTCCCGCATGCATTGTGATGAGGCTGTGGTGTGCGATAAATACTCTGTGGTGATACCACCACCTAGTGTTGAAGTGACATGCTTCCTATGGTGTACAACGAATGTGGCACTCTTGGTAAAAGTTTACTCTCTCGAAACCTTGTGTTCCTTGTAGCCTACACATTACATTTCATTATTACTCATGGTCGTTAAACTCGGCCTGGGATTTAAATGTACTGTGTTACTTTCATTGCTTGTCTCGATATTTTATTGAATAAGTCTTTCCTGCCCGTATTTCGTTTTAATTTATTGTAGCTTTTGGCATCAGCTTTAACTAGATATTCCGCGCAGAAATTAGCGGACGGAAACAGCGGAACACCAAACAATAAGGGATCATTGGTCGAATGATTCAGGCATGTGCTTGTGGATTGCGTGGGCACTTCATTACATTAAAAATGAAATATTTTTCACTTACTTCTGATCATTTTATTTCCATTTCTTTCGAATATGTATTACTATTTATGTTACTATTTATGAATTATTTCTGCATTTATTATTGACAATTTGACCCATTGACTAAGTTATTCGTGGAGCAATATCATTATTTTATTTTTTTACGATATTTTGATAGTAGCGACGATGTCTGAAATGAATTAATATTGCAAAGACTCCAAGAACACACGATTTACCTATGAGTTTATTTAGTTTATACTGGTTCAGTAACTTATATTATTTTCTCTATTTTCACCAGCTTTCATTAATGCTGCAACTGTCATCCAAGAACTAGGAAGACTAAATGATTATTACGGATGCGATCGTTTTTCCAATTACTGCAAAACGATGGACGCCAAGATAGCATTCTTCGTGCTGGAAGATATCAAGAGCAAGCCTCAGCTCTGACATCGTAATCATCTACAGGGTCTCTGATTTATTGCCGACCATCGTCAGAACAAATGACGAAGTGAGAAGCTCAAAAAATCCTGCCACTTTCCAGACTGTCACAGAAGATTGCCAAATTGAAGTAAAAAGGTGTGAAGAATTGTACCAAAAAACTAAAATTTCTACCCTTTCAGAAGACATCAATAACGCCCAAATGCATTTAGCTTCATTCGATTTAAATGCTCCTGACGAAAGAGTTTATCGAATGAAAATTTTAAGTTTATGAAACAAATGGGCATTTTCAGTAAATTAGTACATCATTTGAATAATTATATGACTACCACAGTTGCAAGCATTAAATGATTGAATTAATAAGGGTCTAGTAATTGAAAAAAGTAGTCCAGAAATATTCTACCTGAAACCAAATCCGCTCGGCCAAGGTCTTAATTAATTGGACCAAAAAAATTCTTAGCATTAAAGTCAAAATTCGTAGGGCATCGATTAACTCGCTCCTGAATTCAATTCATACTTCTTCCATTCATATTGATATATACAAAAATTCTTGCAAGCTCTAATTGCCCACATTTTTTATTTTCAATTGCAGGTTAGATTCCAGTCTCTCGAAATTCTCGATCAAGCAAAGTTTTTTTCTTACGTTTAACCCAACAATAATGACTTTTAAGCCAGAACAGACTCATCTGAAGACTGTCATTTCTGCAATGTGTTCTAATTCTATATAGGAAATTAGGATTTTTTTTTTCTCAAAGAGAATGGCGACCGCACAGCTTTATTGAGGAGTACAACTTTATTTTCAAGGATTTTTTCTATAACTTTCTGTAATAATTTTTTCTATGTCTTTTCAAGGTCACGTGGAAAGTTGACAATTATTTCTAATTCCATTTTTATACTATTTTTTATTCATGCGAAAAGTTCTTCAAGGATGACAAAAATGTTGTTTCGCTAACAATTACTACATCCAAGTTCACCACCATTAAATAAATGGCTACTTTAGGATGTCTATACTTCTTTTTTCGAAATTCATCGACATATATTTTTCAACACGAACTCATTCGATGATGTTTTTTGTCAGATTGTATAAGATTATTTCTTGTTAATTGTTCATGTATATTATGAGGATTTTCCCAAACCTGCATCTTGTCCAAGTAAAAAATGCTTAGCCAAGGGTAAGTTCGTGTTAAAAAGTAGCCACAATTTGAAGGGAGACTTAATTGTAGACGTGAACGCCAAATTGTTGGCCTCGCCTCGACCGGACTGATGCGCATTTTTATCTCGGAGACTTGAACCATGCGAAGCTTTCAATGTTCCCTTGTCGGCCTAGTACTTATTTTACACTTTTACAGTTCTTATACGAAACACCTTAAAGAATTATAGTATATAAAAATTTAAGACAAAAAGATTATTATTAACTAGTAAATTGGCTAACCTTAAATAGCTCTTGACACAAGAGAAGCAATTGCTTATCTCGCTCGATGCTGAGCCTATGCTAGGCTTCATCCATCAATCAACTGGCAACTAATTTGCGATTATAAATCATTGCTTCAGAAGCTCCATCAATATTTTCGACGATCGTAATTTAGCGACGATCGTAAACCCAATGATAATCGTTGGTCGGGACAAAATTAGCAATTTATTTTTAAACAAATTTTAGTCGTAGATCTAACAGGGAACGAAAATGTACTTCATATATTTTTCCATCGCACACGGAACGAATTTTACTGACTATATTCATGGAATAATCATTAGAATTTGGTACAAAGGCAGCCAGACATTTCTGCGACCCGAAAAATCTTAGAAACTTTTATATAGAATGAAAATAAGGCAACAAAAAAATTAATCTAGAGAGACCTCCTAATAACATCATCTACGAACTCAATTTAATTTTAGTAACAAAAATGTTGATTTGGATTGGCGAACCATCGAATAAACTGGAACGCAAATGTATCAGAATTTATTTTATTGGTTTAAAGCAACTAAATATAGAGCACTTCGTCTTAAAGCTGTGCTAGAAATGTCTGTTAAAGGTAATCTTTAATTAAGCAAAATTGGCTGCAACTATGAATTCCCGAAGCAATTTTCCATTCGCTTGAGTCTTGGGAGCAGAATTTCACATAATATTGTTCTGCTGAACGTTTTGCCAACCCTGCTGCAACGAGCTTCCATCATTCAGGCACGAACAGCGACTGCAGTTTTATGAACATCAGGCATAGCGAGTAAAGGAACGCTGCGGTGTTTCATTTATTTTTGAAGTGCGGCATTGAAGCATTTGTTCCTGGCAGAAAGCCCTGCAATAACAGCTTCTAATAACAACTCTCCCTCGCGCAGCTGGGGTAATTTTTTTCATTAGGTGGCGCATATTAGCCCGTCCTGAGCTCCATGTAAACACCGACCGAACTCTGCGCTTGCTTCGTCCTTTATAAAGTAGGACTTTATGTGCATGTGGCCGCTCGTGGCATCGGCTGCTTAAAATTGACTGCTCGGCAATATATTGATGGCATTTATTGTATTTAAATAGGGTCGGGTTTGCCAAATTTTTATTTTAATTATCCGATGAATTGTCAAAAGATTATTTTTCTTCAAATGAACTCATGCTCTTCTCTTTTTTCAAAGATCGTCGCCCTGTTAGGGACGACTGTTGTCTCGTGTAATCGATTCCTTGATCGCGTCTTCTTTTCTAGTGCTTTTCATATAATTTTTCATTTCTGTTGCTGCTCACCCTTCCGATTTATACTTCGATTCTTCCACCTCTCTCGTCTTTGCTTTTTCCTCTGTTCACTAATCCCATTTTCACCCATGTTGACCACCAATCGCTCCTTCTTCCTTCTCCTCTCTGAGATTCCAAGTTTCCAACACTGTTTTTTTTTTCTTGCCAACTTCAGCGCACCGGCCAATCAATACCTTCCGTCACTTGTAATTTTGATTTAAATTGTAATGATACGCGAATGTGACCCGACAAAGCTTGTGCTCGGTGCCCAACAATCTTGTGTTACGGAAACACAAATTTTACTCCTAGGCGATGAAATTTGCATTCAGTCTCGTGCTCCAAAACATAGAGAAGGCAATAATTGAACCAACGACCATCAATGTCCAGTCTCCATCATCGAGACAACGTCTATCCTTATCAGAAAACTCTTCGTTTTGACTATGTTATCTGGTGTGGCTTATCAATGCGGGTTTGGTTTTGAAAGCGTTGAAGCAAAAGCTTATATGAGAAGATGAATTAATAAGAAATTGACAAAACATTATCACATCTATCCAGTAATCCAAAGAGAATGTACAAAGAGTACGTGATTGAATGATAACTTTATCCCTCATTGTAGGTAATTATTGCGGTTAAAACTGCTAAAACTTCACGCTTCCCTCATGTCACTATTGACAGGAACAACATTTTTCTAAATGTTAATCGTGATTGAATATTTCATGACATTCGTAGCGTTATTTATCATGACTGAAATAGACAGACTAGGTTTTATGTCTGGACGGATTTACGTTCAACTGGTGATCTTAGTTATCAATTATTAGCTTGACTCTTGATTTTGATATATAGGGTAACATGGGGCAGCGAGCCCACTGCGGGTCACGGGCCCATAGCGGGTTTCTTGCTAAGTATGGCAGATATTGGTCCGTGTTCTCTACCGCCAGTCGACAGTTTCACTGGGATGAAGTGTACGGATTTACGTTTTGCTAAGTTTTTGCGTTATTAAGTTCTTTGCGAATAACTGTTTTAGTCCAGATAAAAATTTTTTTGCAGCTAAAGAAAGTTTTTTTTCGATTACTATAGATGAAGCTTCTGAAATTACTGTGAATTATTTTTCAAAGTAATATTTATAGGGATAATTTTGAGACCAAGTTTAGACTATTAGCTTTTAAAATAAAATGTTGACACGATATAAATTGAAATGATACCTAGTGGGGGCAACGGGCCCACGCGTGTCACGGGGCAAAGCGCCCATGGTGAAGTCTTGTGTTATACATCATTAGATTTGTCTCAATGACCTTTTCAAACTATGACTAGCTTTTTGAATTACAAATTACACTTCATATTGCATGATTTTTTGATTTGCCACCTCAAGGCATCAGGTTTAGTTTCTAGTTATGCGTATTTATGACCACTTTTCGAGTTATTGACTCTTGCTTGCCAAAAGTTGATTTCAGTCAACACCAATGAGCCAAAAGTTAATGAGAATTTTTATGGTGTCGGCTGAAATCACGATTAGGTACGAATTCTCTGTACATAATATCTGGATTATGGACGAAACTGGAACGAAGTTTTTTTCTGATCAACTAAATATATTTTTTCTAGTCAAGGATACATTTTTTCATGTCAAGGACGAATTTTTTATCGCAGGATATATTTTCAAGTCAAGGATTTATATTTTCATGTCAATGAAATATTTTTCTTCACGTCAGTGATAGATTTTTAAGCCAAGAGTATATTTTTTTCAAGTTAAGTATATGATTTTTTGAGTTGTTAATGAGTGAGTGAATGTCATATTTTTTATTGCATTTTCTTAGTTTTAACTGTAAAGTGTTGTTTTATCATTTTTAAACGAGAAATATGCATTTGTGATAAAGGGACCATGGGTGGGCGCCTTGTCCCAAGCCCATGGGCCCATTGCCCCAGGGGTGGGGCAATGGGCCCATTTTGACACTTTTTACAAAACAGTGTTTCATTAAAAATTGAATGAACATATAGGCGTCTAATTCACATCATACATTCCTCATTAGTTGTACCTTTAAACAAAACAAAGAACCACCTCGTATCAATTAAAAGTTCATCAAAAATTTAGTTTAAAAAAAGGGGGGGCGCGCTGCCCCATGTTGCCCTACGTTTCGCGGAACTTGTCCACGGTGTTGCACCGAACAAGTCGCCTTTGGCCTCCTCCGGAGACGTGCAGTCTTTGATGCAATGAAGTCCGAGCCTTCAAGTCTCCGAGCGTGCACAGTTTTACGGCCGAACTTTAACAGCTTTGATAACAACTTCGATAGGAGTTTTTTTTACATTCATCATTTACGTTTTTCTTTTTTCTTTGTTTCTCGTCACTATAGCCAGAACGAGTTGCCAAAACATGCTCCCTGCAAACCATCTGTAGTCACGAAACTTTTGGCTCGGATAGTTTTTTCCTCCGTCGTGTAGCGGCAAAAGCTTGTAGTGCATACTTCTTGCTTGCTTGGATGAGATGGAAAAAATTTACGAGTCGGTAATGATCGCAGCAATTCCTGCGTAGCCTCTGCAGGAACCTATACGGCAAGCAGGATTATGTTATTTGTAGCAGTAGTAAGTCGGCATAATAAGTAAAGTCAAGGTTGCATAGTAAATCAAAACTTTTTCAAGTAAATTTCGCGATGAATCTGATCGCTGCATTCAATAACGCATGATATTGATTATGCTTTATTTATTGTTGGGTTGTGATTATAGTTATGCGTTGTACTCGAATGTACAACGAATAATTTTTTGGTTATGTTGATTAGGATGCGTTGAGATAATTCTTAATGACAAGCATATCCATTTCTATACATTTCATTTAAATATGGAAAATTTGCATAATACAGTTATATAAAAATTGTTTACCCTCTATCAGAACGTTTTAACTTTTTTTCTGTCATGACTGTTTAACCTCAACTTATAATAAAGTTAACGATTAAAGAAATTATTGGCATATTTTCCAATTTTTATTCCACAAAATTTTTACCAATATTTTTCTTCCTTCTTCATCATTTGCTGATGAATCAATGTCGATGAATATTGACGGAGAAAACTATCACTAATTTTTACGTTTGTAAAAACCATAAGAACATCGATCAATGCCATATATATTTTATATCAATAAGGGCGCGGGATTTGGTTAAAACTTCCTCCGATAGCACGTATAAGTAACTAATAACTGATTGAACAACTCAACAAATAACCCGTGTGTTATAAGATATACAATGGCGGTGAATATCTCCCCGAAGTATCCTTCCCTGGAGTGCGATCCTGTTTATCAATTCACTCTGGTAATTCATGCTTAATACGAGTTGGCCCGAGTGTAACCCTGGCTGCCATTTGCATAAGCCTAACATAAAACGATGCACAATTTAGGCAAGGTAGAGCAGTGCAATAATACCTCCTTTATATGCATTGGTTCTGTTGCTGCTAGTCCAGGCAAGAGTCGGCGACCAGCGTTCCTATAAACTGGTGGCAGGCATGCAAGCACTCAGAAAAAATGGAGAGACTTTGTTAAAGTATCGACGCACTTCTTATCCTTGTGTGGGCCACTACGACCCAGTTTCGCCCGACAAAAAGGCTAAGCACGGAAAGTTTGTTATTATTTGGACAACATGAGTCATTTATTTTTCAGAGGGATTCAGGCATTGTCATTGTCTGGGCCACTATGACCCAGTTTCGCCCGACAATAAAGCGTTGCAATGCCAAGTACGAAAAGTGTGTCATTATTTGGACAACATGAGTCATTTATTTTTCAGAGAGATTCGGGCCAGAGCGCGCAGGCATCCCTATCATAGCAAACTGTTTGCTTGGGTAAACTCTTCGTGAACTTTGCCTCTTAAGAACTCTGAGGTTAAGGCAATGGGCGTACTGCCCGCCATTTCTAGGTGATATTTGCCCAAGCTTTTATTGGTTTCTGAACTTCAGTTGCTCACCAGCTTTGTTGTAATCGCGACTTTGCGACAAAACAACTATCGACTATTTAGAATTGCCAATTTGGGGTTGATTTTTTTTCCTCCACTGTGCCTGTTACGCATACCATTGTTCATTCCCTATTCCACCAATCCATTACTTGAGACAGTGTCCAACTCTAAGCCGTCAGGAGCATGAATCGGCTGAGAAAAAAGCAATATAATTCATTAGAGGAATACGTTATTACGTTAGATAATTATAATATTTATCGACAACGAATTTATTTATTACAATTAAATTATTGTTCATTGTATAATTGATAAATATTCATTTTTAGAGGTGCGAAATCATCTGCCTAATTTTAACTGCATTCGGCTAATACAGATGCAGAAATTCAGTATTAAACCTGCATTCATTCCCAGTATCTTTTATTATTGAATTTATGCAGTTAATTTTTCTCAAAGAATATAGACAATGAAGATATTTATAAGAGGCCTCGGATGCCAAAATATTATCCGAAATTTCGGAAAAGAGATCCTTCAAATATTTCATTATTGAAATCATAATGAATTCATGCAATTTATTTTCTTCTATACTCACGTATCTCAATTGTTAGAGAAGTAAATAACTGAAGTGCATTGTGAGAGCTATTGTAGTAACTGCTATCAGACCGATGGGAATAATTTCTAGCTGAGCATGGTATTTTTAGACAATTATTTTAAAGCGTGAAGTGTATCTCGTTCGTTCTTGAACGCAATATCAGTATGAACTTAACAGCAAGTTTCCTTGGTATGCGCTGTTAGTAAAATGACCTCTTGAAGCACGGGAAGTATTTTCCTTGGAATAAGCAATTCTAGTTCCAAATTTGATGTTAAGTACAGTAACGACCTCTCGAAGCCTATGCAAACGGCCTCTAAATTTAGAAGGAACAGCATCCTGCTGTCAGGTCGGCGATGGACCGTACGATGCTGCCACTTATGCTCCTAGTGTCCCTGCAACGAGGTTGCCCCTGTACGAATGCTTCCTTTATTTTCAGCTGCACTTCACCTAACTTATTTGGACATCCACCATTAAACTTTGGGCATTACATCGACGTTGTTACGAGTGTCGTATAATTTTACGGCTGCATTACCCAGACCGACACAACACACTCCTATGATATACCTTTACGACTTGTCCTTCCAGAAATTGCTCTCCGTTTATCAGGGCGTTCTTAAAACTCGATCATTATGTAGTCCGGCCTTCTCTTAGATGTCACACAAAATATCCCATAGGCAACCATTAATGAATTCTTTACGTGAAGCTCAGAATTAGGCTGATTACTAAAATTTTGTAGGCGGTAGAACGGCTGCAGAGACGTTAATAACAAATTATTGCCCATTGACACGAGAGCTAAAATCACACATTTGAAAAGAATACGCACACAAATGGAATCTATTAAGTTTCATGACGTGATGTATGAATGTAAAGAAATCGGATTTAGATTCCGAATGTTTGAAAGTACATATATTACTAAAAAATATTTTGTTCATGATTAATATTTCTTAAAACGAAAGTAGAAACGACTTGGGTCGGTGATAGTTGAGCTCCTAGTTTTTTTTTCTACGAGTTTAAAAATCGCGATTTGAATGCTGAAACAATATTAATTAGTGAAAACAAAGAGAATAAATTTATTTTTGACATTTATTAATTAATGTAAACTCCGCTCCTTTCATGTGCAATATGCATATAATCATTACTTCTGCTCAAAATTTTTGGGACAAATAAAAAGAAAAAAAAATAATTCTTCGCAGAAACAACCGAGAAAAATTGTATTGTATTTTCTCACTCGGATGCTCCTAAGTAACAGTGATGACACGTTTTGAAATTTGATCTTATACGTTTTACTTAATTTATCAACCCTTCTCCAGGTCTGTATGCAGAGACACATCAATGAAACATTAACCGGCAGCATAATAAGAAGCGGAATTAGCGAAAAAGTTCACATTTTTGCACTAAATGACCGTCAAAATATAGACCGTCAGTTTCTGAAGACTTGAGTTCATAGCTGCGGACCTCGTCTTGTGATTGCTATGGGACGCATAAACCCCTTGACTATCTAGCCCTCATCTGGGCTGTCTCGTCATGGCAATCTGGCCACCTATTACGCGACCTCGCTCCTAAATCATAAGCAAATAGAATTTTAAAATGTGTTTCATATCGGAGATTTTATCGCTTTTTCGATAGCATAGAAATCGTTCAGAATTTTCAAAAATCGGTTTTATTCTGAACGACAATGATTCAATTTTGTTGTTAATGTTTGATGTAACTAGCGCTAGAAATTCTTTCGCATGCAATTGATTGAAAATATGAATAAATGGTAACTAAATTTAGAAAATAAACGTCAGAAGCTATAAAGAATTCGCGCAGTTTAATTTGTTTGCTATTAAAAATTTGTGAATTAATGCCTAGACGTCGAGTTTTGTTAGGTAGGAAAACAAAATACAATAATATTATTCATCATTAAAATTGGCAAAAAATTCCCGTGCTTTCCATTCGGTCATTACACTCGTTGATTGGATTTTCAAAGGTCGTCAGCCAATGCCAATGTTCGTAGCTTCGCTTACGCCGCATCAACTTCAGCAACTGAACTAATTCACCAGAAATGGACATCACGACATAACTTTATTACTATTACACTTTAATACCGACACTGCATGAAGCTAGGAAATATTAATAATAAATAAACATTATTGAAGAGTAAGAATTAACTAAAGTAAATAAAGTTTAATCCTATAAATTCGAAGACACCGTTCAAGAATGGTGCTTAATGAATTATTTTAGTTGGGGGTTGTGTGTTATGTTATGTTTCATTCATGCTGATTGAAACATGATTTTCATTCATTTATGATTGTGACACACTTGTGCTGTTATTATCGTTCTAGCTGTTCATGTAGTTAGTACTTTACCAAGCGAAAGTAAGGGGAAAAAGCCTGTTTTATGGCTCAAAAATTTCATTGCCACCTCCTAATTTTGCTCGTCGTTGTCTCGCTCCAAACTCCATTAAATGATAGTAACAATAGTTTTCATTATAATTATGAATAATTAAAATGTTTTCAAATTCAAATGATCACAAACGGGACGCGTTAATTTTCGTATCGCGTAACGCTTCGTCATTTATTTACCAAACGTATGTAGAGATACATTGGTTTCTGCATCTATTACGTGTTAGGTCAGAGTTTAGACAGCCTTCTGCTATGCAATTCCCCGCCACCGCATTACGCGGGCCCGAAATTCACAATAAACTATTCGCTGCTCACGGGCGGGCGACTGATCCTTCGCAACGCCGTTTCACCGCGCGAGTCGCCAAAATAGCGGCGACTGCAGTGCTGAATTTACGTAGACAAAAAACGATGTTGTCCACCATTACTCGTCTATTACTTGCTCATTACATTGAAGTGACTTGGTAACTAATGTAATTCTGCTTCTTCTTTACTACATGAACTATCTTCTTTACTACATTTCTTTTCTAAATTTCTTCTTTACTACATTTCTTTGCTACATTTCTTCTTTACTACATGAACATTCAACAACAATAAATTCTATTTCTTTATTTTTATAACGATAAATTCACCAGAGGTTGCATAACGTTTACTCGCAAAATATCCTTAAATATTTTAAATTAATGGTCAATTATAATGTTCTATAACGAGTTTTTCCATGTATCATTGAGAATATTAATCTATGAGCATCGCTACCCAACGCATTATGATTGCCATTACTTCATTTCAAAGTTGCTTAACTATTCAGCATTTTCCCAGAACCACCTGAATAGCACAAATGAACGACGTTTCTGAACTAGAGGAGCATGAAAACGACAAATGTATAGAATAAATGATCTTTATACAATTTAAACAATTCATGATGATCAAATATTTTCATCTTAATATAAATTAACTTATGGAGTCAAAGAAAGATGAAATTACGCAGCAGTTGAATCCGTTCCGTGGATCTTCTTATCTGAAACTCACTCGCATTGTAATGCAGTCACGCGCTGCAGAAATGCACTGGAGTGAAACGCAGCAGTTTTGGTCGGTTAATGAAGCGTCGGACTCACAAATTCAGTGTCTTGAGGTCTCATCAGTAAGGCTGCCATTATTCGGGGCAGGGCATTTGTTAGAGCGAAACTCGGCGCCGAGTTTTATTGAAGCTTAATCGCACAACTTGAGCTCCACGCTGCAAATTTTGCATAAGTTCAATGCATCGCAACTCAAAGTTCTTGGTGCGACTGGAAGCATTATGTTGAGACCCTTATTGGTGCTGTTAAACCTTGACTTGTTCTTTTGGATATTCTAAGAGATGAATTTGCTAACGAAGCTGAAGAAGTCCTTAGACTAGATAAGATTAGTTAACTCGGCATAACAACTTAGCCTGATGGGCTAATCTGGTGCAGACGAGTAGGTTTTGACGTAATTCTTGCAAAATATGATCAAATTATAGATATTGCTAGCACATTGAAATAGAATTGGCCATAGTCTGTTTTAGTAACGCCGGAGCATTATTTAATTCTTGGAACACAAGTTCTCCGTCTTTGAAATTTGTGGGTCTATATAAGTTCATCACAATCTTGAAGTGATGCTCATTCTCGATTTATCACACTTTAGCATTTCAATTTTTGTTATATATGCTATATCATATATTATCATTCGATCGAATAAGAAAAGTTTTACACACAGTCGTAAGTGTAATATAACGAATTATTTTCTATAGACATGATGTGACTTTTTCAGAATTTAACTTGATCACATACACCTTTCCAGCTTTTTAACTTTGTTTAACATTAGATGAATATTTATTTTATGCTATTTACATCGAACACCTCACTGCTCTACAGTGCAGTTGAGATCCTTACACTTAGAAATATTTCCATAAGATTCATTCATCTCATATCCTTTCCTTAACAATTATAGATTAGTAAAACTGTGTTGCTTAATGATTCTGAAATGATGGTGAATCGTAAATGTCATTAGCTTGGTGATTATGAAACGGCAAACGATTGCTTAATGCTTGCTTAAGCAACTGTCTGTTGCTTAAGCAATAGCTTTATCTTCATAATGGTGAAACCATAAAATTTTGATGGTCCATATAATGAACACGTGCGGACCCTTTCCTGCCCGGAAACCGGTCTACGTTGCGCTCGGGCAGTTGCCTTCTTAGGTTTGTTAATAAAACAAAGTGGAGACGTCGGGCGGCGAGCTCATTTCATTATCCGACTGCATGCAAAGGGCACTAATGACCTGAGAGCTGCAGCTGTATGCCTTCATTAGCAGCTGCTGCCACCCACTCTTTATTGGTCTGCTGTTGTTATAGCAGACCAATACTTAATATGGTTCTTGTGGACAGGCTGTTATTGTAAATATTATATTACAATTTGTTTCTGTAATGCAGTGCAAGGTCTGATAAAACATCAGTTGTTGCCGGCGTTGCAGCTAAATTAAAAGTTGCTGTCAAGTCACAGATATTGTGGCCACTGTTGACGAGGCCGTTTTGACTCTTCACTACACGTCCATCTATAATTTCGTCGCATACTCCAACAATGTGCGGCGGTTTCTTTAATATATTTAATACTATTTTTTGGATATAGCCAATACCAGTCACTGCTGCGTATCCTATTCAATTGCTTACGGCACTTCGGCTTTAAGAAAAAACGTGTTCCGAACTTACATTTCCGTAAATCCTATGCAGAACATAGAATTTTGCGTCCTGTAATTTTGTATTTTTCTAAAAACATCCTATTTCTGCTGTTTAATTTTACATTTTGATATTTTTACTCATTAGTTTACATGGCTGTTCAAAATTCTCTTTTGCCATCCATGCATCAGTAACTAGTGCTGAGAACGAATAGCATCTTCTCATTATTATATGAAACAGGCCAATGTTGAGAGGTTTAATTAATCTATGTCTGTTCCCATCTTGATTGAAGATTGGTCATCATTGACAGAAACACAGACACATGCCAGCATATCTTCTTCGAAATCGAATTTGTAGACCAAACTGTAGGAGGAAATGTATGCTCTCATTCCAAGTCCATACCGGTATACAGGTGTTGTTTTGATGAAATAGAATACCGGGGAATATTTGTTTTTGATGAAAAACTAGTGTTTTGATGAAATAGAAGGATAAATTGTTTAGTTCACATCGAACTTTTAGAGCTTTATTATATCTTTATTATTCTAATAAACATCAGGGTAAGAGTTCAGTATGGAATTTAGGTACAAAACTTGCTTCAGCTAACGTATATACCTTCAGATAACTGATAAATGCTATACTAGTGTTTGAATTAATTATTCAATAAAGAATTAATTTAAATAATCGACGCATTTCTCTGCCTACAGCGAGCACGCGGAACTTCAGGTACCCGACGATGGTTTACATCCACGGCGAGTCGTACGAGTGGAACAGCGGCAACCCGTACGACGGCTCCGTGCTGGCCGTGTATGGCGAGGTCATCGTGGTTACTATCAACTACAGGCTCGGCCTGCTCGGTCAGTACTAATTATTATATAATTAATTACATCAATATTGATACAAATAACGAACCAATACAGGATAAAGATAACTGGTAAAAGAAATGATTTGAGGTTATCGTCGTAACTATCAACTACAGGTTCGGTCTGCTCGGTCAGTACTAATTATTATATTTTCAATTACATCAAGAATGGTAATAATAACAAACCTATACAAGGATTAGATAACTATTAAAAGAAATAATTTGAGGTTATCGTCGTAATTATCAACTACAGGCTCGACCTGCTCGGTCAGTACTAGTTATGATGTTATTAATTGCAGCAATAATGATATCAATAATGATAATAATAACAAACCAATGCAAGGATGAAAATAACTATTGAAATAAATTATTTGAGTCCGTCGTCGTTATTATCAACGATAGGTTCGTCTTGCTCTGTCAGTGCTGATATAGTGACAGTGATAGTGGCAGTGAAAGTGACTGATAAGAAAGAGATAATGATGGTGACAGAGATGGTGACAGAGATGGTGACGGAGATGGTGACAGAGATGGTGACAGAGATGGTGCCGGAGATGGTAATGGAGATGGTGACGGAGATGGTGACAGAGATGGTGACAGAGATGGTGACAGACAGAGATGATGACAGAGATGGTGACAGAGATGGTGACAGAGATGGTGACAGAGATGGTGACAGAGATGGTGACAGAGATGGTGACAGAGATGGCGACAGAGATGGTGACAGAGATGGCGACAGTTATTGAGACAGTGTAAAAATATATAAATTAAAATTTATATTAGAAGGTATATTGATATTAATATTAATGGCCATTTTAAAATTGATATTATTAATCACATATTAGTAAAAGTATTATTGACATTATTATAGCCCTAAATAACGACGTTAATACTGACATTGTATTGTCATAAATACCTGAATAGTTCACCGGTAAATAATTATTTATTTTGAAGAAAAATTTGAAGAAAATTACTCCTTATCAATGTTGGCCACTGTAAAGCCAATGTATGTGTTTTTACATCAACATACCTAGATGAACTCCGTACGAATTTGAAGTGAAGATTTGAATGGAAATGATGCGCTATCATCAGCTCATAAACGATTATTAATAGTAAACATTGACCATTAAACAATACATCTAAAATGTTGGTAGAAGTGCATTCTTGATTGGTCAATTAATACGTAAAAGTCTTCCGCTAATTAATAATATTTGTTTGCGTTATTAAAGATATATGTTCCAGATATGTTAACTCTAATGCTTGTTTTTGGGTGTTTGTGCTAAGTTTCCCCTGCAAAGCTGCTACATTATCTACTTTAGATATTCATCTCGTCCAAGTTTCGTAACCACACGCGCTACAAAGTTCAAGTGCAGTGCCAAATTTGCAATATTTTTATTTTCCAAGTAACTATTTTAGCAAAATAATGAGTTACATCTGAACACGATTCGTGACTCATGACGATCATTCCACGAGAAATCTGCAATACAATTAACTGTAGAGTACAATATTGGAGCATTTTGATAAAATTTGCAAGTAATTGTGCTGGAAAATCTTTCTATGCATGCCTAATTTCTATTTAAGATGTGATTTCTTCTTTTTTTTTAACCTCAATTAGATTGAAATTTAATGTCTCGCGTCGTCAACACGGGAATCTAAATTTAATGGAATTTTAACGCTCGACAAGAGTCCGAATGTAAGACATTCAGGTTTTCGTCTTACGGTTCGTAAGTTTCATTGTCGTGTGCTGAGAAAGAATAATTTCTTTGCACCGGGAATATAGACTATCGTTAGCAATGCGGGTCATTTGCTGGCGATGAACGACTGAAAAGTCAATGCAAATTGCAGCGGTAATGTCGAATAAAGTTAGCTCTAAACTTAGAGACGAGGTCTATGGAGCTGAAGATCCCTAGGAGACCTGTTGTCAAAGCAGACCATTTGTTGAGAAAACCTTGCGCGGAGGGGACAGGAGTGCTGTCAACAAAGTCGTTCAAGGAGTCACTCGAGCGATGTGACAATCGTGCTCGTTCTTGTAATGAGAAGCTCGTCTCTTATAAAGCACGGGTCGCAGCACACATTTAGTGCATATTAAATAGCTCCCGTTTCCAAATGAGCCTCAAGCTATTTCGAAGGCTGTTAATTCTAGTGAAGATGGCGGTTGCTTCCTTAATAGGAGTTTGTGCCGCGCTATTGCTGCTAGGAAGTCTTCGACTCTAAACGTAAGGGAAGGCAGAAAACTACCTCGAATAAAAAGTCTTCTTGAAGGAAGTGCAGTAATTTGGAGCGTAATGAATGACGACGTTGAGCTTCAATAGTGAACGAGCCAAACGCTTCAAAGGAGAACACAAAAGTGAGAAAGACCTACCGGGATCGCCGGAAAAGTTTCTCACAGAAGATTCTGTCGCTGAGGCGGTCACTTGTAAGTGCAAAAAACTGGTTGCGTCGAAGAGAGCATTTGCTCGTTAAAAAACTTTGGCAAAAAGTCGCAGCTTCGCCATAGATCAGTCTTTGAAAAGAGCTTTATGGCTCAAAAGTGTTTACCTTTGAGAGGTCACAGCTCTTGCTCTTTGTGAAGGAAATATTATTGTGAAATTAATTTATTCCATTTCATGAACTAGTCATGATTTTTCAACTAAGTGGCACTCACAATGTTGAATTCCTTAATTGGATGATTTGAAAGCTGAAAAGCAAGGAAATTTGAATGAGAGTGACCAACTGAAGTTTTGATATTTTAACGTTTTTGTTATGTGGTGTTGCATAATTTAGAACACTTTTTATATCTAAGTCCAATTTAATCTTGTTTAGCTTGTAAAATTTCATTTCCAACGTAAAGTCTAGAGCCGCAATAAGTTAGAATTATTTTCGTCTTGCTATTAGTCTAGATTGACTTAGCAACTCTCGCGCATGCCAACATCTGAAAGCTCCACAAATTGAGCGCCTGCCTTCCTGCCTGATTTCTCCCAGGACTTCCATGCCTGTGGTCCGTAATATAGGCTGCGGTCGTTTTAGGCCACCATTTTCAGAACCCATGAGCGTGTTTAATTTCGTGGAAAATATCGGAAACTAATTTCATGAGACACCAACATTGTGATACAATTTCCTTCGCCTCGCACCTCGCTCTGGCCACCGGAGCGCCGATTCGATTTCTTCGAATTGGGTCTGAAAAAATATCTTTTGTAGTTTAAAGAAAATGTTTCCATGGCTTACTTCTGCTCCATTTGAAGTCGGCCCTTCTGGAAGGCGTTGCAATTTTGTTTTTTAATGCAACGTGATTTTTTAGATCAATTTAGCTTCCTGGTCAAATTTCGGTGAAATTTCATAGATTTTTCGGACCAGCCTCAATTTATTGCAGATCTGAGCTTTCTACACGACATTAGTTTCATTTTATATTTTAATGTTATTCTTCAACTTTCAAAATCTCAATGGAAATAATTAGCTGAAATAGTGGAATTTATTTTTAATGTCTAGCAACGTAATTAAAGCTCAGCTAAATCAAAAATTACGTTTTTCTCTGATTTTATTCAAATTTTTTTATTGATGAATCAGTCTCATCCAGATCGCAGAATTGCTCATTCATTGAGCAACGCTGCTATTTGGGATTTAAAGCTTCTTGCTAAAACTCTGAAAAAATTTACATGGATCGAGCTGCAAATTAAAAGCTTATGTTCGAAGTTGAAGCTTCTGTTTATGCATTTTCTTGCCGAAATTATATCATCTGAAACGTTAGATTGAAATCAGTGTATTTATTTTGCAACATTCTGATTATTAAATATGTATGCATGACCTCATCACTGATTCATTAATAATTTAGGCCTGAAAAAAGCCAGATTCAGTTTAATATCTAGGCTGGAATCGCAATAACTGGACGCACAACAGAAATTTCCGCCTAATATTTTTGTTATGCTAACCTTCATATAATCCGAATCTATCATTTTTCTCAAATATTTATAGGATTTAACTGTATGTGCTGTTCGAAATCAATGGCATGAGTTGATCCAGTTCACTGCAGAAATAGTGAAAGAACTCTCTCAGCACGGCCAGCGAAAAAAAAAAGAAAACGGAACTTGGTTAATATTTTTCAGTTACGCACATCGTGCGACGGAGCTGGTATTCCTAGCGTCCAAAATTCAAGGTAGAGAAAAATTTTTAATTGAATTTGTTCGCCACGCGGCCTCCACTAAGGAGCTGACCCGAAAGATGGAAGATGAGCGTTTGCCGTTGATGCCAATGATGAGAATGGTGCCTAAAATGCGCGAGAACGGAACTCTAGCGCAGCAATCTTTCGTACGATGAAGAGGCCCTGGCAAGTCTATTGGATGTTCCGGGTTTTACGCCTCTGTTAACTTACTTTTATGCCACTCACTGAGGACGCTATAGCCTTGTTAAACGCTCTTATGGCTTACTTCAGGGGCAGACTTTCCGGCCATCGGAGTTAGTGTTCTCTGCAATAGGCGAAGGTCCAACTCGCATATCTTCGGCTATTCATCGTGAAATTGACGCTTTTGTATTTTTCTACTTATTCAATAATGAATTCCTTTTTGGAAACTTCCGTATATTTTGCTCACTGTTCATACTCATCTCTTTTGTTGACTTTAGGTTTTCAATGTTACTCAAATTGCATTTCAGTCTTCATTTCAGGGCTCACTCATTTTTCTATGCCCCAATTACTTATTACAGAGAAGTTTCGTCCTATAATCTAATGTTTTGTCCTGACAATCTCAATACCCACTTCAATCCAGTTCAAGATTTTCTAAGCTGCTTTATAACAATAAAAATTTTCTGAATGCATTTTCATTTTCGTTGGAAGGAGTTTATCATTAGGAGGCGAAGTAATTCGAATCAACTAAAGCGGAAGTGAAAGAGGCGAGCATGAATGACTCGGCCATTTAGTGCTAGCGGCTATAAGGAATTATCATGAACGTATCTCATTTAAGGCGAGGGCCTATGACGCTCAAATGATGCATGCATTCAATATAATGGTTTGATCTCTCGTTTAAATTAGGTTAATATTAATTGTTTTCACTATTCTTTATTATCTAATTTGTCATTAGATTTCGATCATGACTGCAATTCAAAGTGGATATTTTCATTTAAGATGAGCTAAGCTGAACCAATGCCTTATTAAAAATCAAAGCCGTCTCATCATTGACTGAATTTCGATCACCGATGATGTATTCAAGATATCTTATAGCTTGGTTATCGATGCATGGCTTCATTCAAACGACATGGGGTAGGATTTTTGACACGCGTCATGGTCAATTGGAAAACAATAAATGAAGCTGCCTTTCTCGCGGCCTCAAAACTTAACATCCAATGCTGATAAGAATAAATCGCACCGATTTTCACGCCCCTGTCCATATTTCTGAGAAGACCGCATATTTCACCGAACGCTTCCTTCGCGATGTTTTATTGATGAACTTCGGAAAATCCGAGACCTTTGATGCATCCGCTTTCTCAGGCGAATCTGCTTATTTTTGGTAGAGTGTGGCTTTTTGAGTTATTTATTCCAGAATATCCGAAGAACATGGCGATCTTGTAAATTTTCTGCCATATGGAATTTTGTGTATTTCATACGTTATTTTTTCCAATGATGCATGACTGATAAATCAAGCAAGCCGCTTTTATTTCATGTAAATTTACCTGAATAACTTAGGATGAGTGCGAAAGATATTGTCTATGCATATCATGTAACACAAGTAAAAGGTCCATGTACTTCAATTTTTCGATCCAAGTTGCGGAAACGGGATCGTAAACTTTAATAGCACTCGTTTATACTGCAAAATTGTAACGTGGAACAACCAGTTTCGGATATTTTTAATTGCGTTATTGTTGCTGGTGGAAATTTCATTGTGCTAATAAATTAAATTTAACAAATAGTGAACAATTTTCATTTTCGGGCACGAAAGGAATTATGTTGACCCTGATGCCAACTCCTTGAACTAAGTAACATATGTTTATTAGGAAACAAACGGTTGTTATTAATATAATGCCTATTGGTGAATTAATTTTCCATAATTCCTATCTTTGCTCAATTTTATTTTGATTATTTATTCATTGCAATTTTATAAACAGACTGCTTATACACCTGCGAAACTGTATTTGGTACGCATATATATAATGGATCATGTGTTTGAGTTCTGTGCTGGATAACATTGATTATCTATATAAAGTTCTAAATCTACTCACTAAAATAATTTTCTCGAGTATCATATAACCGTACAGCGTTGCAAGCCATGCTGCATTTAAAACTTGCGTCAAGCCCCTGGATGGTCAAACTTTCCAATTTTTTTTGTTAACACGTAAATTGAGCACCAGTTCATTGTTCTTCATAGTTCGGTGCTCATGAGTACATCCAGTAGTATTCATGATGTCAATCAGAAGTCTGATTTCGGACTCCGCTCTAGTCTGCATTAGATTTCTTGGCCTTCATTCAGGCAGTGAAATGATAAACAAGTTTAATTAATTGATTGTACGTGAACTAAGGTGAATCGATGAATGGCGGACAAACGATCATTCCCACTGCCTCAGCTTCACCGGTACCAACATCTCGAGGCGGAAAATTGCGTTGGTCTTAATGGAAATCTCGCCTAAAAACCCTTGAGTTAATTTAACTCGATAGAGAAAGCGGAAAAGCCTCAAGGAATAAACAACGCAAGGCTTTAGCGACACTACATCCAGCGTCGTGTTGCTCTAATTATCCAGTCCCGTGGGACCGAGTAGACGTTCAAAAGTCCTCATTTCTTTTGTCCCTGACAACCAAACTCACTCGCCTCAACTACTCTCGTCTGCATCGCCCAACAAAAAATCAATTAGCACAGCAGGAATCTTTGGACTCCCTTACTGACTTGGATCATTTGGCGCAGCTCACAGCTTCTCGTTCCTGTCTCAAAACCTTTCAGAAACGTCGTCTCGTGGTGTCATTCTTTCTGGATACGAGCTTCACAAGAGGACCATCTCTCTCACTCTTTATTTCAAAACTCGGCGTAAAAAATCCCTAAGAAACTATTAGGGCGAAGAAGCTTTGTTTTGTTTTTCTAACGGACTCCGAAGAACGTCTCCTGTGAATTTGTGGAGCCGAGAATGCATTCTTTCGTCTAAATTAAATGTTGGTTTATGAAATTCGGTGATGTTTCAGGATTTTTCATTTTGGGGAAGCTTTTTGAATTCCAAAATGGTTTATTTCCATTACTTGAAAATTATTCGCAGATTAAAATTTACCGCCAAATACCAAAAAATTATAATTTTTTAGGGAATCTGATAATCGGCAGGCTTCTTTGATGCCTATCTTTTTCCCCATTATCTCCACGCTCAAATAAGAAATTAATTTTCGAATTAAATTAATTTGATTAATCAATTACTTTTTCCATATTTCTATCTAACTTCCATAGCTAAATTATATTATTGTTCAATTTAGACAATAACTTTAACAGCCGAGATAGTAAAAACCTGGGCGATCATGTGTGCTGTACTGACAATTCTCGACGAATATTTCTTTTTCGAGGCTCCAAATTTTCTTTTAAGAAATAAACTTAGCATTTCTATATTTTATTACAAAGTAACTAGCTGACTAACCCCTTGCTTGAGTGCACGATGTCAGAAACTAAATGAAATTTCTTTTCCCAGTCATTCGCGAACCGACGGCTTGAAAACTTCATTTCCCAACATCCACCACCAAGTTCGCTTTCAGTTCAGTTCGCATGCCTAGAAAATAACGTAGTTTTCTACCGTCATTTTTGCATTCCCGGATTCTATCCTGATTTGAATCGCCGGCTTTTATCAGCACACCGTCAGGTGCAGATCTTTTGTTTGGGCATCGCGCCCACGGCGCTTGAGTGCGACTCTGCACGGTGAATGGGAGGGCCTCACGGTATCTGGTGAGAGGGCCTCACGGTATCTGGTGAGAGGGCCTCACGGTATCTGGTGAGGGCCTCACTGTATCTGGTGAGAGGGTCTCACGGTATCTGGTGAGAGGGTCTCACGGTATCTGGAGAGAGGGCCTCACGGTACCTGGTGAGAGGGCCTCACGGTATCTGGTGAGAGGGCCTCACGGTACCTGGTGAGAGGGCCTCACGGTATCTGGTGAGAGGGCCTCACGGTACCTGGTGAGAGGGCCTCACGGTACCTGGTGAGATGGCCTCACGGTATCTGGTGAGAGGGCCTCACGGTACCTGGTGAGAGGGCCTCACGGTATCTTGTGAGAGGGCCTCACGGTATCTGGTAAGAGGGCCTCACGGTATCTGGTGAGAGGGCCTCACGGTATCCTGTGAGAGGGCCTCACGGTATCTGGTGAGAAGGCCTCACGGTATCTGGTGAGAGGGCCTCACGGTATCTGGTGAGATGGCCTCACGGTATCTGGTGAGATGGCCTCACGGTATCCTGTGAGAGGGCCTCACGGTATCTGGTGAGAAGGCCTCACGGTATCTGGTGAGAGGGCCTTACGTTTCTTGTGAGAGGGCCTCTGGTACCTCATTTCTCATGGAACCTTTCAAAAGATTCTCACCTCCGGATCTCGTGCCTCAAGACGAATGTCTTTTTTCCCTACTGAAAGTTCAAGTTTAAATCAGACGCATCATTCAGGTTTATTGGAGTGAACCGCTGGTGCATGAGAAGTAAAAGTATGGCT
Organism: Hyalella azteca; assembly: GCF_000764305.2. Classification (NCBI taxonomy): domain Eukaryota; kingdom Metazoa; phylum Arthropoda; class Malacostraca; order Amphipoda; family Hyalellidae; genus Hyalella; species Hyalella azteca. The sequence continues at coordinate 115,222 of NW_025944383.1, forward strand.
AATTGATTTAAATTGAATCTCCTTTCTAATATGTGAACGAACTTTTAGTGAGAATTCGATGTAAAAAAAATCCGGCGGAAAGAAGCATCTGATTTGAAATTGTTTCACTGCAAGTGAAATCGTGAAAACTTTTTTCGAAGTACTTGGTCAGCGCAGTGAGATCGAAATATACGGAAACAATAACAACGCAACATTGAACAATTATGTTGGTATTGCATTCGAATTCTGCTCGACTGATCGCCGGATAAAACTTTTTTGACTTTTGTCAGCCAAGTTTGTTGTTTGTGATTTGTTTTCACAGATGGTCGATTGAAATAAAAACTTCTAAAAATCCAGACAAATGAATTGTTATTCTTTTTATTTCAAAATCATTGTATTCGTTGAATTTGTCAACAAACGCTTATTTTGTTTAATTAATTTGTTTGATTTTTCCACTTATATTGAATAACCTCACTTCGAATATTTATCACGTTGTTCATAATTCAAAGTTAGACTGCAGTTTTTGCTTTTAAAGGGATAAATAATAAGACTTCATATTATCGATGAGCTTATTTCTTCGCGTATTCGCATCACATTGGGGGGTTGAGTGGAACTTAAACAAGCCAATGTTTTCGCTTTTATATGTCGAAATATGAACAAATATTTAGCATTCAAGTTACCTCTCTAGAACACAAATCTCAACTTTTCGGTAAGAATGAAAACACAGGCAAGCAGATGCGACACCTTGCAGTTTTAGTTCATTAAATTATTGATGTAATCGTCAATAGGCTGCCCTAGATGTAAAACAAGCGAATTAATTCAATAATGTACGGATCATTTCTAGATTAAATCTTATTCTGGATTTTATAATTATTCTGATTTTTCGTTCTTTTGTTAGTCACCAATCAACAATAGAACATTGGAACCGTCGCAAAAAGTTCATAAGAAATGATCCTCAAACTTGCAGCAAATCAATGAAATTTTAGAGTCGGCGGGCTTCTGAAAAATGCTTGACGAATTTGTTAATGAACTTAGAATTTAGAAGAAAGAGGTAAGCGTTCTTCGGAAAAACATTTTATTATTTCTTTTTCATTTTTTAAGTCATAGTTAAGGATTTGCGTTTGCAACTGTGTCGATTCATTTCCTTTCAATCTTACGAAACCTGAATAATGACAGATGATGCGTTTGCAGTTACTGTCCTCTTTTGAACGAAAATTAAATGCTAGTTATATTCACTCGTTCGATCCCAGGGAAAACTGGTCAGGAATTTTTAAATTCGCGGCGAATTTAAAAACTTATCATCCATAATTTTGCGAGAATTAAACGGAAAGAACGTTTCTGATCCATTTCATATTGTTTTACATTTCGTTTGAACCTTGAATCTGGATAAACTAATGAATCGTTAATTAAATTTTAGCATCTGGCCTCAGATCGTCTTCTCATAACCCCACATCTCTTTTTGTCCACTGTATGATATCCTTTTAAGGATGTTCATATTTTTAAATAGTTTATCTCCGCTCCACTGCCAGCTTATTTTTGTTTTTCATCATTTGTCCGTCTTTTTCCATCATTTATTTTCCCCGTTCTAAGTGATCCAAAAAGCCCCATACCCTCACCTCCTGCCTCTATTTCACTTCCGTATACCCTCTAATTTCCCTGGCCCCTACTGGTCCGTATCTAGAAACCCTGCTCACTAAGCGCCTCTATCTCTTAACCTGCTTCCTCCATGGCCTGCAATGTCCACCTCTCGCATCAGCAAAACCTAACTAATTTTCTCCTATTCCTTCTTCGTATTTGTGAATATACTCGTATTATTCAATTACATAGTGATAATTATTCTCACCTATGAATATCATGTCGTAATACTACGTTGCTTGTACCATTAAAAAACGACACTTTGGTATAAAAAGTTCAAAACGGTGAAATTAGTGTTATTTTGTATACGTTCTAAATCTTTGTAGGCTCAAGCAAGTTCATTTCGATGTTTGTCGTGCACTTTCATGTGCATTAAGAGACATCATATAAAATTTGTTACTACTGATGGGAAACTGTTATCCGAAAAAACGTTCGAATGGGCCTTTCGGTACGAATGGCATTGATGGTTAATTTATCTGCCAATATTGGCTTAGAATAGGCAAAGCTTTGTACAGAAATATTCCTCATTTCGACTACAACGATCAGTTAAAGTAAATCGGTGCAGTCTAGATCAATAATTGTTTTTCTCCTTCCATGGATGGAAACAGGCCACAACAAAACGACTTCGATTATCTGCCATGCCTAAGTCATTCCATTGAAGAGGTCCAGCGTTCCTTCGACTGAGAGTCGTTCCTACAGCCATGACCATTCATTACCCAGTGTTCCTGAACGCATTATTCTCCTGCCTTCCTGGCATTACAAGCAAATAAATACTGAGTCTGGATGGCTCTTCTTAACGACGGAAGCGCTATAGCAATGTGGCATGAACCAGCTATAACAATGGGGCATGAACCAGCTATACCAGAGGCCTTGCTCTTCTTTAACGACGGAAGCGCTATAGCAATGGGGCATGAACCAGCTATACCAGAGGCCCTGCTCTTCTTAACGACGGAAGCGCTATGGCAATGTGGCATGAACCAGCAATACCAAAAACCCCGCTCTTCTTAACGACAGAAGTGGTGTGGTATGAACCAGCTATACGCAAGGTCTTGCTCTTTTTAACGACGGAATTGATATAGCAGTGTTGCATAAAGCGTGACAAGAGCTTTGAAAACCTTGAACCTCAACTTTAAAGCAATATTCCGCGAACTAACTAAGCGTGTGCCCCAGACCATCGTAACAGAGGAAGTGTGATAGCAGTATGGCCTGAACTACCCACGATCATTGCTATAAATACGGTCATATGCCCGCGGTCTTTGCTATAAATACAGTCATATGCCCGCGATCATTGCTATAAATACGGTCAAATGCCCGCGATCATTATTATAAATACGATCATATGCCCGCGGCCATTGTCATTAATACGACCGTATGCCTGCGATCACTGTCATTAATACTGTCATATGCCCGCAATCATTGCTATAAATACGATCATGTGCCCGCGATCATTGCTATAAATATGATCATATGACCGCAATCATTGCTATAAATATGATCATAAGCCCGCGATCATTGCTATAAATACGATCATAGATTATATATTAGTGAACAATTTTCCTAGAATGTAACTCAATCTTGGTATAATCACTGGAGCCAGAGAGCTGGTAGAGGACGATAAGCGTAAGTTCACAGGCCAGGTTGTGGCAATAGGTTATTTTTACGAGTGTAAATGGTGCGTTTGGCTGCCAAAACAGCATCGTTGGGCGCTGCCGAGCTTTTTATTAAGATTGCCATTAAGATAGCGCGACAATGGCAGCGAGACTGCGTTTGACAGAAGCTACGTTCACTCCGTCATAGCCACAGTCGACCAGCTACCCTTTATTGCGAGGCTGTCACAGTCAGCTCGGGTATTCGAACTGTCCAGTCCGAACGTTATCCACGTGTATAGGGCTTCGTATACTGCTAGCGTTATACAGACATGTATAGGACTTGCAAATTCATAGTGTTTTGCAGACATGTATAGGACGTGCATACTCCTAGCGTTATACAGACATGTATAGGACGTGCATACGCCTAGCGTTATACAGACATGTATACGACTTTCATACTCATAGCGTTATACAGACATGTATAGGAATTTCATACGCATAGCGTTATACAGACATGTATAGGACTTTCATACTCATAGCGTTATACAGACATGTATAGGACTTGCATACTCATAGCGTTATACAGACCAGCGTCAATGACATGTATAGGACTTGCATACTCATAGCGTCATACAGAACTGCATAGAGCTTGTATACTCCTAGCATTATACAGACATGTATAGGAATTTATATAACGATACAGACATTCTGTGTAACGATACAGTCTGTCTGTATAACGATACAGACTCTGCTTCGTTTGCCGGGTAATCGCGCTGCTTCAGAGTTAAATACCTATCGATTGACCTGCTAATTGATCGATTTATTTTGCTTGTTTCACATTCAATTGCCAGGTTCGTATGGAACTGCCTAAATATTAATGGGGTGTGGCATTATTGTTTTTCGAAAGATTTCATTATTAGCTTGAAAATCAATTTCCCTTCAACATAAATTTACCATTTACATATGTATTTTATGAATTAGTTATGAATTACAACTAAAAGGTAGTTATTTTTATCCATCGTTGGAATAACATTAGTTGAAAACATGCCAGCTTTGATGAATGCGAATGCATCTGTATGGATGAAAATGATATAATGTAGAATTATTTCGGAAGAATAAAATCCGGATCGAAAACTCGCGATATAAGAAGCGTAATTTGCAATAAATTAATCTAGTGTAGGCAAGACACTACGCGACTTGAATCTCCTCACAAATCAAAGGCCTCCATCATCGGTTAATATGCCATCTCTGAAGAGGGTGCGTGTGACAAGTTGCGCTCACGGAGCGTCAGAGGAGCGACTTAATTTTCTCTTTATGACCGAAGCGATCGGTGTTTTATGCATCTGTGAGATGTGATCGAGGGCTTCCAGGGTTCGGTGCCGCCGGCAGATGGGCTCTCACCAAGCAATTATAGCGAGTTTACGGCCTCTAAAACAAATTCCTGAGAACTTTTAGCCGTCTCATCAACAACCAATAGAGCCTATGAGCTCCTGGGATTACTCGAGCGATGCAAACCAAGATTTTAGGGCCGGAAATGCAATCTGAGCTCGAATATTTGCGCGAGTGCCTATTTGCTCATGCAATTTGCAGCGGCCTGCGAGGGGTACTTCTCTGCGAGCTCCAGTTCAGAAAACTGTGTTGTGTAGAGATTTAATTCATATTTTACTTATTACTTTACCTTCATGTTGTGTGATTGAGGCCTGTATATATATTAGCTTGAACAGGCTTATATGGGTGAGTTGTTATTGTTTATATTATTTGAATTAAATTAATTTCAAGGCTTATTTTACATCGTCTATAGTCGTTCACCAGAACTCGCCTACGGCAGTGATAGGTGTTCTGGATTGCATTTAAACTCAATTTTCGGCAGGAATATTCACTGTAACGCTTTGAAATTTTTCTAGTTTAAGGCTAGCTTTCGTATTCCATATTGAAAGCGCCTTGTACGCTTTGTCTTCTAAATTGGGCATTTGTTTCGCCACTTCAAGGAATTTTCTTTTCAAAATATGTTCGATATCCTCGCTCGTTGTCAGTTTAACGGGAAACGAAGGCGTCGTCAAAAGAACATGTTTGCGACGCGTTTTGATCGAGCAACAATCGTCGCCTCGCCAACCCGATGAGAAACGCCTCTAGAAAAATTCTCGACGCGGATGAAGTCACGACAACAAAAACATTCCCTGATTCAATGAAGCGAGGCTACACAAAAACTTCAAAGAACGACTTTCTATTAAAATAATTGGCTAAGTTGCAGGGGGAGTTGCCAAGAATTGAGCTGCGACACGAGACTTTACTTTGCCTTAGATAAACCAGTAATCTTTGCGATAGCTTAATGTAACTTACTTAATGCGAACACAAACTTTCTAGCAACATGAAACCAATCGCCTACACAGTGAAATTATGTGAAGATGTAATGTGCGAGATGATCCAAATTAAGGAAAATAACTTTATTTTATCTAAGTTTGTATACTTTCTCGGAAAAGTTTTAATGTCGATGGTCAAATAATATTATATTTGTAGGTAACTAAATGCCTGAACTGCACAGCGAGATCATAGCGTGGACATTGACTGAAATAATCTCATGATAATTTCAGCGAAATAACCATAATCTCATGATTCCCACCAGCGTATAAATAGAACATTCATGACATGAATTTATTAAATAACTCTTTAGTTTCTCTTCACTGAATCATTCATTGGGCCGGTGATTAAACACTAAACACTAGTCATTCATTAGTGTTTAGTGTTTTTTCATGCAACTCGGATGTAAATTTTAAGCACTCAAAGGGGCATACCGACGTAAATTTCACAAATCAAGTTTTCTTTACCCAAGTGCAGTTGCTGTTCTTGTAGCATGTGAATAGCGGTTCCGTTGTGATTATAAAACGTGAATCACTAGGTGAGTATGTTGGAAGAAAATAAATTTTCATTCTTAATTGAGAATATTTATTCATTATTATGATAAATTTCGAAACACGGCGTAGTGCTGTCTTACGTTGGGTAAGCCGACTTGATAGAAGAAAAAACTAAAAATTTTCGAACAGATAAAAACAGAAATTAGGAAATTCTCCTCTCTCAATTTCATCAATTGATTGGCTAAGGACTCTTTAAACGCCTGGTGGAATGCAAGTTAGCTCTTCTTTGATTGCTTAATTGCTTGATATTCACTAATTGATGTAGAATATGAATGGAAGCATGGGGGATGAAGAGATGTAATCAGCTGGATACATTATAAAAGAACTTCATCCCACGGCCCAAAAACCCCCAGGCATCAGTTCTCAGCTAAAGGTTTCCAAATATAGAGATTTTACGTGCAAGAAATAGAAATACATTGAAGTTGAATTTTTCGTTATCAAATGGCATGATTAAATAAATAATTTAGAATTTAGAATTTTTTAAAATTCCGAATACTGCTGATCATTGTCCTAAGACATCGAACATTTATTGAATAAAACGTGCTCAGACGATAAGAAACTACTTCCAAACTAACTGTAAAAGTGCATACTGTGATACCACCTTTCAAAGCCTTCAGATCCAAGGTCTCGCTACAGACGGATCCCTCGAAGCAAACCTCCGGGTATAGCTGAACTCTCGCCAACACTACGTGCCACTCGTCCCTGAGGGCGTGCACTGTTAAATAAAAATTAAAGACATTCATTAATTAATGAAAGCAAAGAGAAGTGATATGAGAAATATTGTAAATGAAAGCGCATGCTGGTCGAAAGTGCAGGGCTGTGAAATAAGCTACTGATGGCGTGAGATTCGCAAACCATGAGTGGTCCGGGCTGCATCAGCGCTTTGCGGCCTACCTTCTAAGCTAACTACTCAGTGACTGCAACGTTCATAAATCAAAACGCTGAAATCGCGGTATCTTAGAATAAAGTGGGAGTCTAATCTTTACAGTTTTCTATAAAATTTTATGACTGACACTGAAATTGATCAGAACTTTCTATATTTTTCATGTGGTATGATTCACTTCCCAATTATATGCAATATGCAACTTTTGCTATGTGAGCAAAGATTTTTCATTTTAGATTTTCAATATGGATTTTCCGGCAGCATTATCGAAAACTATTTGCTTTCTCTCACGAGGTGGAAGCATAGCGGGAGATATTGCCTCGGGCTGAGTTCCAGGCGGTGAGCATCGATCTTCTTTTGCCATAAGAAGTCCTTTGCCGATAACGTCTTCAGTCAAAAATGCCTTGCGGTTCTCTGAAGAGGATTTGAACTTTACTTCAGGCCAAATGCATGGCGTTGTCTCATCAATAATTCCTTCAATTCCACCCTCGTCGAAAATCGTTCAGCTCAACCCTCTCGTTCATAAATGCACATGGTTGCATTTATGGTTGTACATTCGCCTATAAAACAACCATCCTTAGATTTTTTCCTTCATATGAGGCACTGATGCGAACAGAAATGAACATGGAGAAAAAATTCTGTGATTCAATTTTATGGGCGAAACTAATATTGCGTGATTGCTAAATAGACAACAATGCAGGAAAGTTCATCACCAGTTTTTATACCAGGTTTCTGAGTTTGTATTGAATCTCTCGTACCAGCGTGCAATTTCTTGGATGTGGAACTCAAACGCATTTAGTTGATTTACAGTTGCTATATTGTGCATTGGCATGATATGTTAAACTTGGTGAAATTTTGTCTATTAGACGTTTCTTGCGGAAATTTTTGTGAGAAATTTTTGCCACGTGCAATGTCTTTATCGATCATATTTTTTTGTCAGAATAATCATCGTCTTGCAATTGTTAGTGCGTCCCGAATAACACACGCCGAATCTCATTACCAATCCTGTAATTGTCGCCTTGGGCCTTCGCTGTATGTTACCAAAAATCTGCTAAGGAAGCTTCTCCCAAAAGCATGTAAAGGATGATTGTCCACGCGGCTCTTTACATCATAACAAATCAAATGAAATATTTTTCAATCTTCCTTCAATCGCACAAAAAAAACACAGACCAACATTACATTCCCTTGCCAACACCCCCTTACAAAACCCTACCGTCACTTAACTGCATCGTTAAATCCATTATTTTCAAGGCAGCTTGACCGTTTACCACAATAGCTAGCACGACTAGGTTGCTTATAGTCTCTTTCTCTCACCCTCTCCCTCCCTCTGGGGGAGGGCAGGCGAGCCCCTGTCAAGGCACCCGTCTGTGACACACCGAATTCCTGTCAGGTGCGAATTGGAAATTCCTCTATCGGTTATTGCGGCCCCGGCAGCTGAGCGATTAAACCTCGAGCATCGGGTGCAGTATTGCGGCGTTGGGGGGAAAATCAGAAGCTGCCGCGTCTGTAAATTTTCACTGGGAAGAAGTCCAACTCGATCACTGTGGCCGTGAAATTTGTGGAAAAATCATGTGATTTAAAAGCAGAGGGAAAGTCATATGCAGCATATTTTTCAAAGGAATATATTTCAATAATTTTAAATTCTTTATGAGAATAATTTACATTAAATTTTCTTTACGTGTAAATTTCTCGTCAAATCGTGACATAAACAATGAAATGAACTTCATACTTGGGTAAAATATAAACAAAATTAACCCCCTTATAAAATGTCATTTGAATTATCCAGGGCTCTTTTATTCACTGTGAATCGCTAGGCATCCACATCAACAGCAACAATCCTTGTAACCATAATCTGTAATTTTAAATACTATTATAACCGGCTAACCGGAGACTTGTAGATTACCTAACTCTAGACGGCTACACCTCCTTACCTTGGCACTGAGCGAAAAGTGCGATTCCAAAGTGCCATTTCATTGCACTTTATTTGTTACAGAAATATTCAAATTGTAGAAAGAATTTATGGAAGACTTGCTGAACGCTCAAGTTGTGCCAAATTGCATTTTTCGCCCGCTACATTGCACAACGCTCTATATATTGAAGTTATATCTTCATGCTCTCGCGTACTTTTCAGGTATACTGTAAACAGCTAAACGAATATTAAAGTAACAATAATAAATGGGAAATAATGTAAATTTCCAATGAAATATTGCCAGATTTTGCATGACCAACCAACGTCGCATCTGTAGGTTTGTATTACTGAGAAAAGGCAGCTGACCTCATGCAGCAGCCGCAAATTAAGCCGCCTGTAATATTCATATGATCATCATACTCGATTTAAAAGACATCGTTGAGCTCGTACGAATAAAAATACTGAAATATAAATGTGTCACTTCCTTATTGTAACTGAACTACTTTATTAAGCTTTACTCGACTACCGCATTTGTATTAATTAACTCGTCGGTTTATCAAAAATTTTCTGTGTGTCTACCCAAATAAAAATTAAGGGTGGAGCACCGATGATTATAGGTGGCGATAGTAGATTATTGGTGGCGTAACGGTGGGTGGCCAGATCTGCCGTAAATCGACAATAAAACACCAATAAATCGAAAGAGTTGCGAGTATAGGTGGGAGCCATCGATGAATCATCGATGATTTATAGGGTCTGAAACATCTATGGCTCATTGCAGACAAATCTCTTGTGAGCCACCGATAACCGTTTTCCCAAACTGCACAGTGCACGAAGGTATTTACCACTGTAATTTATCCAACGTATAGTGAGGTGTTTTTGGGTTGCAGGTCATTCGAGATTAAGACGAAACCATGACTTGTGCTTGGCGTTCTGACGTTCGTTCGGCGTTCTGAGACGAAACGTTCGGTGTGCTTAGCATTTAAGATTAAGTTCTGTTAAGAATATTTAGCGCAAATTTAGCGTGAATTCAGTAGGTACGAGTAAAACTGACAGATAGAAGCAAGGTGTTCACAAATTTTCCAAAACAAAGTGAAGCCACTGGGCATGTATCACACTGCTTCTGATATAAATTGTCCGCAGAACAATGGAAAATTTTTGTCGCAAAAAATTGTTTCTCAAAAGTAGACAGCGAATCCAATTTTTTATGTTCACATGAGATACGGTATTGAGTAAATTTATTACGAATTATGCTTATACGCCAACTGGCTGTGTTGGAAATATTGCGATATGGTAAAGGTGGTGCACGCCACCCTTAATTCACTGTATAAATCAAAGCTGCTCCACCTATGGCGTCCGCCTATAGCCATCATAAAAACATAGGTGCTCCACTCTTAATTTTTATTTGGGTAGTTTTCGTACGTTGAAAACACGACTTCTTTATACTAAATTATTCAGTCAGGACAAACATGCCATGCGTGTTGAGTTTATATCAAATGACAAGTCTCCAAATGCATTCGATATTTTTTTAATGTTATCAACTGTTGTGGTGATAAAGAAGGACAGGAGAGGCTGCTCTCGAGAAAGCTTCCATGGACTACCCTTAGGTAGACTTGTGGACAAGACCCTTAATTTTCAATTTGTGATTCGCTTCTTAACGTCATCCTTCACATGTCATCGAATTCTTGTGCATATATATCAGATGTGGCTAGAATATTGTCAAATATCTACATCAAAATTTAACAACTCTCTGCAGTCGGAAGAGCAGAACAGAAACATGAGCGAAGAGGCGCCGCCGAAAAGTTCGTTGAGGAAGCGGAACTTTTGAGCGCGTCCTTCCGTAGGGACTTCCACGACTAGGAGCGCAGCCGCAAACAACAATTTCGTCAGGCCTAAAAATTTGCTGTGGCTTTAATGAACTGCCAGCTATATTAACGCCTCAAATTTGTATCTCCCCAAGGATGGAGAGTTTTTGGCCGACATCGCTTCCAATTCCTGTACATAACGGACCGTCGATGGCATCTTTAATATTTTCGGCACTCCCACATGACCAAGAACAAAATATACTGTACATGCAAAATATGTCTAAATCACGGAAAAGCTTGCAAATGAAAAGCTTGTTTAAATGACGTTTCTGGTAGATAAAGCTTTATATTTATTAACAAATTACTTTTTGATATATATTTCTCATACCAGTTGTCAGGAGGTGCGTGGATTTCAAAATATATCAATTCATAGTAGCCTTTTCAAAGCTCTATAAAAAGTTTAAAGAGGCTTTATTTTCTAGCCTATCCCACCGTTTTGCTTGTGAATTACACCAAGCAGACACTCGGAAATGTTGTAAATGTTCCATTGAAGAAATATTTTACGTTGCAAACCAGCTTCGTCCATTTCTAGCTCGATCTTTTATGATCCCTCGACAGATGCTGAGAATAAGTAAATCTGCAGGAGTTTTGTAAGGTGTCGGGCGAACGGTGCTCATTACCCGACACAATTCCGTGCTGCGTATCGCTCGAACAATTCTTGGCGCGCCTCGCCTGCTGTTTTCAGATACAGACCACGACGTACATTTGTGGCCAGGCGATGTTTTCAGATGCAGTCGGCGGCGAACATCTGCGCTCATATGAGCATCTCACGGACCTCTCTGCCTGCCCAAATATCTGGCCAATGCCAGCTTTAGCCCATATATCGCGGCAGCTTTATATTAGCCTTACGCGAACGCTGCTTCTGCCTCTGCCTCTGACTCGCTTATGATGTCCGACGCGTGCAAGAATCCACGGGCTCCAGTTGCTTAACTGGCCGCGCCTCGCTGCTTCCAGAGATCAGTTTTTAGTAAATTGGATGACTATTAACGCATTATTCGAGTCCTAAACTTATATATTAATGCTATCTACATCTCAATAGATTTTATGTAAATATTGATTGACATATTAAAATGCTGTTCGTGAAAAATTGTCAATTAGAAAAGTTTTCAGTTTTAACTTCGACCTTCGTGCATATACGAGCATGATCTTTCTATTGACAATCCAAATATCGCTTAATTCATGATCCTGTGATTTTAAAGTTTCGCCAGTTACATGACTGGCGTATTTCACCCTAACCGCATTGGGTTTAAATTAACTAATTTTTCTGTCGCTCGACTGTGAACCTCTGAAGTTTCAATCCATGTGGCTGTGCTCGTCGTGATAGCGAAGTCGTTTGCGTGACGATCTGTTATGCGGACCATCAAAATATTTGTTTGATTTAATTACTATATAATCGTATAGCAACTTATTAAAACAAATGTGAAGCAAGTCACTAGGATCATTCGGAGCAGTGCCAAATTCTCATTTTCTTTATTATTGAAGTACGCATATTTTGACTGTTCAAGTTGATTAATAATAAATTTAATTTTATTATTTTTCTTTGACTAAAACTTTGATATTGAAAACTCGAAACCAAGGAAGGAAATTTATCAAAAAGTTTCTACCAAAATTATTTTAAATTATTGTAAATTGCCTGTTTCTGCTATGTTAGGAGAGTTTGAAGCAATGATATACGGAGCATGACTCTTCGCTTAGAATCATGTTGTATTTTAATGAAACTCTGACGTAATTACATTAAAATTTTTACGCCAAATGACTTACTTTTTTCCCTTGTAACAAGTTTTTTCCTTAAAAATTAATTGCAGTTAATAATAGCATTTGAGAGTTGGAATATCGCTTGCCATAGCTATTGAGCTACATGCCACATGTCGTATGTACAATACATGCTACATGTCGAGCAAAACGATACTTGCGACAAACTACGCCAAAGACTCAATATATGAACATATTAAATACTGTCCTGCTGTGGTGGAAGAACAGGGTTTCTATGAATAATTGACATCCTGGTCATGAAAACGTGCCATTAAACCAAATTATGTTCCGTTTAGTAATACAAATCTTTTTACCTGAAATATTTGTAAATGGCCTGATTAAGTCCTGCTGGTCAATTATTTTAATTCAAGATAAACTTCAATTTTCACTGAAGTGTCTAATCTTGCTCATACTGTTTTAGTATATTTGAGAAAATTTCGGTTGTAAATATACAAAAAAATGCTCTTAACTTATGAAATAAAATACTTCATTATCAAAAAATCCATTTAACGATTTTCATTTAAATTTGTAATGATCAAATTATTAAGATTGGATCATATGTAATGAAGTACAACGTAATGCAGTTCGCGGATATGTAGTTTCTTACTGTACATAAACGTCGACAATTCACAAAATGTCATTTGTTAAAGTTGAAAAAAACTAAATTAAGTACAATACGCAGTGATTCAGAAAGTTTTTCAAGCACTATTACTACAACTTGTCCGTGCAAAAGTTTGCATAAATCCTGCTCTAAACTTTATTTTTCCCTGAGTTTCTAGTCGTGAAAAGTAATACGCTTTTACACTGTATCATTCCATTCGTCTGATGAGTTCCTTAATTATATTAGCTCAGAAACCTAACAAAGAAATTGAGAATGTTTACTAAATACCGTGATTTCCAAAATTATTTTTAAATTTTAATAGAATTGTTTAACAATACCATAATTTTCAAAGAAGACTTTGAAAACTTTATTTGATAATATTGAATTATTTGATGTTTTTTATTTATTATGCAATTACGTTGGTTTTCAACTCCTTAGCTTTCATAAAGTTTGATCCATATTAAGTACCATATTTATTTAGACTTGTTGTTGTTCCTTGAACAAGTCAGATTACCTGCTTTACAACTCCAATAACATGTAGACTTCTTGCACAAAAACCAAAACTTATTTTATTGATTTACGGAAATATATTGCGAAACCTTGCACGAACCTGGCCCACTGATTTTTTTTAATACCTTCAGGTTTCCTGAACACAAATGAAGACCCACTGAAGCGGTCCATCACCAACTACGGGCTCATGGACCAGATCGCAGCGCTGCACTGGCTCAACGAGAACATCGCGGCCTTCGGCGGTGATCCTGAGAGCATCACAATCTTCGGCCACGGCACCGGCGCCGCCTGCATCAACTTCTTACTCACCTCGCGCGCCGTCCCATCAAGTGAGTCTCGTGTTAGCGTCGTCCCACGTCCTGCATCAACTTCTTACTCACCTCATCGGCAACTCACAAAAGTGGGTCATCCTCAAGTCAGCATTGAGGTTTAAGTTTTACTAGAGTTGAGTTTATTTTCTACTAAGCCTCTAAGTCAGTCTTCTCTACTCAAATACTGACGGGTATGGCGATGTCAACCAATGATAAACTAACATTTCTAATTGATCAATTTATCGACAGAATGTTCACGTAAAGTTAGTTTAATGCCTTTCACCTTTAAAGCTTCATTCGTCATCCGAAACTTTAGAGGAACAACGCTTGTGATTTGAGTTTTTATTTGGTTATCCAAATTTCAAAAAATTACCTTTCCAAATGATATCTCGTGGTTTAAATTTTCTTTCTTTAAGCTCTGTACCAAGTGAATCTATATATTTGTAGCTATAATATCGGGTATACGTTTTTTTATCAACAGGATCAAAGAGGGGACTTGAAAGAGGTTTATAAGCTTTAGTGAAGCCTATAGATGCTCTTCTTTGCTGGCGAACATTATCTTATTATTCTTTTCAGCAGTACTTAAGTGAAGATTATACTTCTATGATGAGTTAACTAAGTAAAAAAAATAGTTTATAATCAATTTGGCTTTCATTTGATGGAAGCGCTTGCTTACACCTAAATATATATTCAAAATTCTGACTAAATAATACATTGTAAATGGCAAACTAAAAGCGCAATTGAGAGATCTGTTTTATATATTATTTGTCGTACAGCATTTGCTTATCTTAATTTGTCCCACGCATTTATTTATTCTTCAAATTAGGTTTTACTTTTCCGTTCCTCTTTAGCACGGACATCACTATTTTTTATATTTCCGGGTCGTAATAAAGTCGTACGGGAAATATTGGGGTTCACAATAAATTTTGCTGAAGAATTAAATTCCAATTTAAGGATCCCAAATTTCCTGAGGGATAATTGCCATGGACCGGCTACTGAACAATGATTGCGAGGCCGTAAATCCATCAGCCAATCACCATTCAAGTTTTACGCCGAACCTACCAATCACTGATATTAGATTGACGATCATTAAATGCTTACGATCATCGTAAATGTTTTTTTTTTTTGTGTGTGCGACCACAAAGCCCAGTAATTTACCGCCTTCATTGCTATTTAATCCATTAAAAAATTCTGCGACGTAAATTTTACTTAGTTTGTCAGTCGTTACCATTTTCACCGCATATATTTCTTCAGATGCGGGCCATTTTTTTTTTTTTTTTTGAATCCGTTCTCTTTCCTTGCAGATTTTGTCACGTGTTCCTAATTGCAGGCAATCTCGGGAGCGAAACATAATTGCTTTCATTTGCATAAGATGCTCACTTCCAGGCTCAGTCCTCCACTTTCCGTCAAATTTTATCCCATTGAAGAACGTTGGGAACTAAATTATATTTCTTAGATGCTCTCATCTATTTATTTTGCATACAAATTTTTCCTGCTGGTTATTTATTCGTTAATTTATATTTTATCATTATTAGGGGTATATAAATATAGAATTTTTTAGCGAAAGCACGATTGAACAATCATCAATATTTTTCAATCATGTTACTACTGCACAACGATGAATGCTAATATTCGTGTGA
The DNA here is from genome assembly GCF_000764305.2 of Hyalella azteca. Taxonomy (NCBI): domain Eukaryota; kingdom Metazoa; phylum Arthropoda; class Malacostraca; order Amphipoda; family Hyalellidae; genus Hyalella; species Hyalella azteca. The sequence goes on from NW_025944383.1 coordinate 130,805, forward strand.
TTAATATTTTTAATTTCACTCCACTCGTGTACTGTTATTCTGGTCCATGCATATCAATGCATTAATTTTCATCGTTTTAAGCTAACTTTCCTTTTCAATGCGCATTTCTGGACCTCATTGAAAATCTTGGCATATTCATGGATTGCCGTTTGCCTGCAGAAGAATTATCTCTGATTAATTAGAACGCGACGAAATTAAATTAAGTACGTGACGAAATTAAAAGATGTACGCGACGAAATTAAAATTAGTACGCGACGAAATTAAAATAATACATGACGAAATAAATAAGTACGTGAAGAAATTAAAATGAGTACATGATGAAATTAAAATCAGTATACGCCACGAAATTAAAATCTGTACCTGACGAAATTAAAATCAGTACGCGACGAAATTAAAATCAGTACGCGACGAAATTAAAACAAGTATGCGACGAAATTAAAATAAGTACATGACGAAATTAAGATCAGTACGCGAAGAAATTAAAATCAGTATGCGACGAAATTAAAACAAGTATGCGACGAAATTAAGATCAGTACGCGAAGAAATTAAAATCAGTATGCGACGAAATTAAAATTAGTACGCGACGAAATTAAAATAAGTACATGACGAAATAAATAAGTACATGACGAAATAAATAAGTACGTGAAGAAATTAAAATGAGTACATAATGAAATTAAATCAGTACGCGACGAAATTAAAATCTGTACGCGACGAAATTAAAATCAGTACTCGACGAAAGTAAAATAAGTACGTGACGAAATTAAAATAAGTACGCGACGAAATTAAAATAAGTACGCGACGAAATTAAAATAAGTACGCGACGAAATTAAAATAAGTACGCGACGAAATTAAAATAAGTACCCGACGAAATTAAAATCAGTACGTGAAGAAATTAAAAAAGTACGCGACGAATTTAAGTGTTTTAGTAAAAGTACATTAGCGCTGCGGCTCTCCGCTAGCATTCTTTGAGCTCATTTTCAAGAATCATTTTTCTTCCCGTGAGCTCATGCGAGTCGTGAGCTCAGGGACTGGTTGAAACTGATGCATACCGAGATAAGGTAAACCAAATATCAAATATAAACTCTATTTTGTTTAAAATACTCGACTCAATATACTTCAGCACATGCACAAATTTCTGTTTCTACAACAAAAGTTCTAATAAAGATGAATTTTTTTGCTCTTTTTAATAATAGCATAATTTTAAGGATATTTTCCTGAAAACTACCTTGGTTCATCATTCGACAATTATTTTCATATTCCATATTGATCCACGACTGAGAGTACATTTTTTTAACTCTCCTACCTCAGTTGCTCGTTTACTCTCCTCCAATGTAATGACTCCTTGACTTATTCAATGCTACACCGGAAACTCTCCTTAATGCACCTGTAACGAAATGCTCTCCCTCATAGTAGTGACTGCCTGGTTTAACTAAAAGCCCAAGATTCTGCGGAGTAGCTGAGAATATAGATACACATATGCTCCTAAGCACCTTACTTAAGATCAATATTTGTCCGAGCAGCTTAGGAAAAGCCTCAGTCAACCGAGAAAATATCACAATGGCTTAAACTTAGTCTCGCCCGATCCTCTAGTTTTCGACCAACTTTTCAGAACGGACGTATTTTGGAGTCCAAGTCTGAGTGTATCCATAGAAAAACAACCTGAGAAAATCTCAAAAAGATTTTTATCTTAACTTATTAACTTGCTTTTAAAAATTTAATATTCATATGATTAAGTTACATTAAGAAACCAGGCAGGTAAGATAAATCTAAGATCGCTGGCATTGCTGCAAAACAATGGCCGGATGATTATATATTAATGACCAAAATATATCTATTAAATATTTCATGCACCGAGAAACTTTAATTTTTCCGACTACATAGCAAAACCCCTTCTTCATTTTATACGCGGTTTTAGGTTTGTTATAATTGCTTAACAATAAATTTATGATGATGCGTTGATGACAATTATCACATACTAACGCATTGTTATAAAACATGTCCTATCGCCATTCCAGATAACATTATTTCTGATTCGCTGCAAGTTTCAAATGAGCAAATTGATGTAATATGTTGGTCGCAATATTCAGACAGTTGTAACAGAAGTCGTTTGACTTAAATGGGTAAATATTTGGGTTGTTCCAATACATGTTTTCGATTATAGCTGATACTTAATTTATTCTAGGAGAATCTAGTCAAGTGATACAAGTTTAGGAAACGAACATTTGTAGGAAAAATCGAAGACATGCTAGACGAAAACATGTTAGTTTAGAATCGATAGAAGGGTTCACATGGGAGTGGCTTCCAGCTTTGCAGAATCACTGTGGGTAAGCCGCTTTTGATTTTGTTTTCATTTAAAATATTTGAAGTATGAATGATTTTTCTCGGAAAATTAAACCCAGCGCTCGCAATGATCTTAATTTTTTATATGGCTCGAATAATTCTTATACCACTTCAAGCTGTTCTCTATTTTTCAGACGGTAGTAAGGGAAAATTTAACATTTTGTCATAAGATCCTGTAGGTTGTAATATATAACATTCTTTAGCAGAACCTGTAAGTAACCTTAATGGATTTTCAATCCACTTGCTGTTCAATCTTTCTTCGCTGCTCTTGGGAGTTGGCAGCTCATGTTACAAAAAACTGCCAGAAGCTTTTGTGTGATAGAAACTTAACAAATAAATAACAAAAATATTGTGAAGGGTTTCCTAAAGATTGAAAAATTGAATTATCCTTCACCCATGACCACGGACAAGCTAAAATACTACTAAAGAATTTCGTCCTGTATATTAAAAATCTTTTCCTAGAAACAACTGCTGTTTGTGGAGAATAAAAAGTTAAATTATTTATTTTGGCAAATAGTTATGATAGTTCGACTTCTAAGTGTGTATGCAATTTAATCATGATACTTGAAAACAAATCTGAGAAATTTTATTCTGTGTAATTTTTTGTTCCACTATAGTTTCAGATTCTTTTGAAACCGTCCCCTTGAAAAATTCACAAATGCCACCTAGCAAAGCCTACGGACGATTAAATTCACTCAAGTTACTGACTAGATTATGCTCCAATATCTTTTTTTCCTTTTAAAACTTTTCAGCGACAATCCACAGTTCATTTATTGAGAAATCTCTTCATGTTTTACTAATTTCTTTGTTGATATTTACACGAGTATATTTTTACAATGTAGTTTCATAGCATCCACGACTTATAAGCGATTACTTCAATATTCACTTGCAGTCGCTGAGCCAATGAATAATTTGGCGCTTCAAAAATACGATTTTGTAACCGAAAGTTTCTTCTACTCAACTTTTGGTTTAGAACCCCATTTCGGCTCGTCTGCATCAAGAAAATAATCGTTATGCTTGGAAATCAATGGAGATCTCTGAATTACTTTTAAGTTCCATGATATGTTGCGTGTTTTTCTGTATTGTATGTGAAATATTGCATGAAATATTGCTCACTGCTAAAATGAATACTATTATTTAATTATTATTTTGTCATAACGATATCAAAAATATCAGGATTACTTCAGCAAGTCGGATATTTCACTGTCTGCCTTTTTCATGAGAAATATTTTTGCAGAAATGTTTCGTCGGAGCGAAGAAATTCATCCAGCAGGTTTGTGTCTTGAGCCAATAAAACGCACACAAGATTTGCCCTTCTGGACGTGAAAAAAGCATAGAAATGTATTTTTTGAAGCATTCTGAAGGAAATGAAATGTTCAATCGATTTTAATCGATTTTTACCGTCACAGAAACTGCGGTTTTCCTATGAGGCAAAAATCTTGGATTTGCATTAAGCTCTCAACTTTGGTGCATGTTAAAAAACAAACTGAAAGTTTAGACAATAGTTGATAGTTTCTAAATCCGGGTTGTGGCATTAATGCATCTTTTCATTCGTGCTGCGACAGTAACGCGACCCTTTGTTTGTACGGCAACAGTAACGCGCCTTTGTATTCGTACTGTGACAGTGACGCGTCTTTTTACTTCAGTTGCACGAGTAACACGTCTTCGTAATAGTACTGCGACGGTGGCGCGTCTTTTGTTTCTGTTATAACCGTAACGCGCCTTTGTATCGTACTGCGACAGAGGCACGCTTTTTTATTTCAGTCGCAACCGTTACGCGCCTTTGTATTCGCACCGCGACAGTGGCACGCTTTTTATTTCAGTCGCAACCGTTACGCACCTTCATTTCGTGTTGCGACAGCGACGCGTCTTTTTATATCTGTTGTAACTGTTACGCGCCTTTGTATTCGTACCGCGACAGTGACACGCTTTATTATTTCAGTCGCAACCGTAACGCGCCTTTATATTCGTGTTGCGACAGTGGCACGCTTTTTTATTTCAGTCGCAACCGTAAGACGCCTTTGTATCGTACTGCGACAGTGGCACGCTTTTTTATTTCAGTCGCAACCGTAACGCGCCTTTGTATTCGTGTTGCGACACTGACGCATTCTTTCTATCACGACTGCCTCGGTGGCACACTTGACTGGCAAGCTACACCGCAATAACAGCGCTGCAAATACGACGGTAAGGCGCAGCTGTCGAGCAGGTGTCATCTCTCAGCGACCGAGGTTATCAATCATTGTCCGGTAATCTGGCCGAGGCCGCGGACCTTCTGGTCTCTCTGTCACCGTCAAAATAAAGTCATAAAACCAGACGTTGAGCTAGCCTTGGTAACAAGATTTGTATGCAGCGAATTACCAAGAAAATATCCTATACAATTTTATTTGGTACCTTATAGACGTAACATTTTTCAATTAACAATTAATGAGATTCAGTTGTTTAAATATTCATGTTCATTGTGGAATTCATGCTGTAACAGACCAGGTATTATTTGTACTAATTGTTACTCGTTCAAAAACTTTTGCATCAAATTTTATTTATTTGTCACCCCTTTCAAAAGATGCTTTGCTCCAATAGAGCAGGCAAATTGAACCGTCTAATGCACTGGTTACATGAATTTATTAAAATAAGTATGATGTGTGGGATAAATAAAAACTTTACATTACAAAAAAACTTCACATCACATTTTCGATTGAATTTTGATAAAAAATCCATCATCTGTTTTTTTTAAACTAGAAGTAATTTTTTCGTCTGGAAATTTAACTCTGGCTCTTATTTTTTAACAATGGCCTCAAAATGACAAAAATTAATAAGATATTTGATGAATATCCGACATTTCTTCAAAATGAATTCCTACTCGCGTCTTTTCTGCTTTCAGCCCTCTTCAATCAATAGTTATCTTTGCCTGCCGTCCGCTTGCTGGAGACGATATGACAATGTGCTTCTGAGTGACCAGCATCATGTGAAGTTGGAGCCAGAAAAATTACTCTTGAGTTCTTCGTATTCTAGTACACTAATGTACCTAATCACACTAATGATATTCTTACCCGAAATTTGCTTGTTTATTTTCGATGGATGGTAAGCGGGAATGAAAAGCAAGTCGATAAGACGCAGCCTCCCGATGCGCCGAGCGTCCCCGAGCTCATCGTTATTTTACGAGCCTCGTTCAGGGTTGTATTTCGCGGAGGTTTTATTGACGATTCTTCCCTGTTGTGAACCATTGCAGGCATATCAGTGGCCGCTCAATGGCCGTCTTTATCTCTACTGGATTTAAATCTGCGTTAGCTTGACGTGCACTGGGAATGACGCAGAAAATCCTCCGTGAATACTTATGGTTTTGAACCTTCAGTTTCTTCGAGACCCACCTCTTGAATTAGGCCAGCATAAAATCCTCTCGAATGCCGCCATATACGGATTTGTCTCCGAGATGAAACTCTTAAGAGAATAATAAACTATCGAAGACGGGGTTCCTGAAGCCTTAAAGGTGGCTGGATGCACGCAAAGATGTTATCGGTCTCAGGGGTTGTCTCCATATGTAAATATCCTCAGGGTTCTTCGCTCTATCTTGTGTGCCCTGTGAGCTGTTTTAAATATTGAACCACTTTATCGGTTCTAATTTTTTGTTATGCGTTGTTTTCGTGATTGTTATTTAACTAGAAGTGTTTAAATTATGCTCTAGATAACCTCGGCTCGTAGACTATATTCTAACTGATGTCAGTATTTTTTGCGCGTTCATTTCATTGTTAGATTAACATTGAATGTCAAAGTTTCATACCTCAAATAAATTAACTGTCGTAATTGCATCATTATTACTATTATTACTAACTGATTATCATTCCTGTAAAGAAAATAATACCCGAAATTTAGGAGAATATCAGTGAAACACTTTTTCTCCGCCCCCTGTGCAAGGCGATCAACTTTCACGAGATAATTTTACCAGAGAAACAACAAACTAACGCAGCGCCCGCAAAGTTATGATGCATTTGTATCTCAGAAAGAATATATTCAACTGTTATTGGATTACAGTCGAATAATTCCCCCTCAGCACACGGCAAAATCGAGACGCAAAAAGCCATGGCGAGGACAGTAAAATATTCGGATGCTCTCGTGTGCCATTAATTGAATTGCAAGAACGCAAAAGACCAGCTTTTTGCCGCGGTTAATCAGGTACGAATGAACTCGTCGATAAGTACTGCAACTCTGCTCAAGCTCGGCTCTGCTAATGCAGCGAAGGCGAGCTCGCATTTTAGACTTTCTTTGCCTCTCCTTGACCTCTCAGGTTACTGATTTGTTTTGCCTTAGGAAGGAAGTATAAATAGATTCCGATTATTATTTTTACGGGAATTGAAGACTTATTTAGAGTAATATTAATGATAAAATTCGTAAAATCCATGATATTAGATGATAAAAAAATTAGATATTGATGATAAAATTCGTGAAATTCATGTTCATTCAGAACTCGACTTTCTCTTATTTGTTTCAGGTATTTTGGCTGCAAATATTCGATTGCATGATTCATTAAAGTAATGTAAATCCTTTAGATGTAGCATTTGCTTTGAAATTAATTCTCGTTTCAAATTAAATCTATGATTACTATTGGTAATGTTTGTCTGTTTCTGCTATTCATTACCCTATATTTCAATTTATTTGAAACGGTAAATTCATTGAAGTTTGAGTGCCCCTAGGAATTCGATGTTCTGTAGAAATTCAAACTACACTGGTCCTGTTTTAAGAAGAATCTCTGCAAATGAACATGTTGTTCCATTTAAACTTTCTTGTTAATTTAGGTTTCAAATTAATTTTAGTTGCCGTTAGGCGAGGATATATTTCATGGTTATAAGCTCTGCGGTTCAGTTCTTCTGCAGAATTTTCCCAAAGTTTACAGATCCCTTCCCTGTTCTTTTATTCCTTATTCGTTTCCCTCAGACATTCGTTTTCGCCTCAAACGATCACTATCAGAAGTTCACGCACATTCGACACGTCCACTGTCAAATCGTCGAGACCTTAACGTCCTGTGCACCGTTTATTCGACGAACAATTTTGCCGAAATGTCATTTCGTAATCTGCGAAATGTCATTTTAGATTCTACGAAATGAAGTCGGGATTCCATTGGACTCCGTCGACTCTCCACCCAGCCTTGGATCACGCATTTCATCAGGAAAACTTTACAAATACCATCGTCGATTTTGCCCTGAAAATAAATGATCAATTATCGGTTTGATAACTGATCCATAAAACAAAATTAAGTGGCACAACTTTAATGAAACGATGATTGGAAATTGGTCCTTCTAGTGAACGGCATGAGAATACTCTCTCGTTTCATACGGGTTAGGCATTTGAAATACGTTGAATAATTGTACTCCTCTTCATTCCAATTTTGCGTCTTTACTTGCCCATTTATTGGATTTTAGTTTTTTAATAGCAATGCTGCGATAATTATAAATTATTGATGATTTAAAATTTTTCGTATACTGTGGAAAAAATATTCTGAGCATGAATTGAGCCTGACGTTTAATGAGGCTCTGGTGTCATTCAGAGCCTATTATATTATTGTGTCATTCCGAGCCTATATTATTTAGCATATCAAGACAGCAAAGTTCAAGAATCGGCAACAGGCCATGGGCCTATTTCTTCAGTGCCGACACTTTTATTTTACTTCTTTGCTATTCTATTCTGATGCTGAAGGTACACGTTTGTAGGATTTGATCCAAAAGTCTACGGATTGTGCTCTTAATATTTAATTAGCTTTCATTGATACTGAACATCATCCCACATTCTGCACTTTTGGATCATTTCCATTAATCAAAGCAGATCTCCTATTGCTCTTCATCATCATGAAGCTACGTCTATATATAGCATTGGAGTTTGAAACTATTGGATACCTCTGGATTATTCCATCTATACATGGATCAGTTGCTAGCTAACTTCAACAAATGAATACATGTCTTTTTCGTTCCTATTCCTATATAATCCTATTCCTACTAGTATATCCTATATAGTATTTATACTCTATTCCCTTATATTTCCTATCCTATTCCGATGATACTGAGGCTATTGCTGGTGAAACACTGGTAAGAATGACATTGTGCATAATAAATATATTTTCCTCCGTATCGTCAACTGCAGATGGCATGCTTGAACTTGGATATTATGATTATTCGTGAACCCTATTGAAGTTCAGGCAATGTGTCGTCGGATAAATGCAGTATTTTTATCTATTTATGATTATGATGAGCAAAATGCAGAATAATTTCGTATGATCTTTAGTACTGTTAGTATTAAACATTTGATTAGCCGGATGTCAACAAAAAATTTTCATGCATCATTTCTTGCCTTTGTAGCATTTCTCATCTAACTGTGTGCTATGAGAATGGTGAACAGTCTCAGTCGCCGTTACGAAGAGAAATTTTTGTGGCTTGCACTTTATTTTTCCATTCCAATATTAAAACAGCATTGGTCTCTATATTTATAATGAATAATTTTAAATCAATGAAGTTTTGATAAAGATTTCACTAAAATCCTTTTAAAAACTAAAAAGATTTATATTTCAATTTTAACGAAACTAAATTTTTGCGAAAGTCTTGTGACCCTAACCAATATTTGACTCAGAAAGTAATCCGTGAAATGGCGCGAAGAAACTAAATTGGGCACCGAAAATCCTTTTGAATCATGCTATGAAGTTCATGACTAAGATATTATGTTCAATTCACTGCAGTAGTTGGTATTTTTAACTTTCATTCAGAACTGGCGTAATATTTTTGGGGTACGTCTTCTAAAAATCGATGTGTTTTTCCACGTACTGGAAGAGTACTTCAGATTGTTGGCTGTGATATTATCGAACACTTATTTTTAGTAATCAAAAATCAATACGTTACTCATATGTTTAGACTTTAATTTGTTAACTTAAAATTTACAATAAAAGAATTTAAAATCAAAAAGTAATAAATTATTAAATATGATCAAGGTCAGACCTTAATTTGTTCAGGTTAAAATTTACAATAACGGAATTTAAAATCAAAAAGTAAGAAATATGATCAAGGCATTGCTTGGGCAAAGTTATATAATAAAGATAACGTGAGCCATAACCTAAATTTTGATCCTATAACAGCATTTTTGCTCTGCTGCTGAACCATCGGTAAGCGCCTCTCATGGAGCCTCGAGTGGTAGCGTATCAATATTACGTCCCGAATCTATAGCTGACCAACTGGTTCCTATTGCGGCTATGCCTCTTATTTTGCGATGCAACTGCTCTGTTGGCTCGGTTTCTTGCTCAATGAATGCCGCTTCCTGCCGGCCATAAATCAATGCGTGATTAGGTCTCCCCGCTTGGGCAATTTCGGGCGCATCGCGTATTGTGGACTCCACCAAAGATCAATTTGCATGCTTAATGGCAGTCTTGTTACCACACAAAGTCGCACTCTCGAGCGCACCTGCACATCTCTAGCGCGCTGTCCCTTTACGGGTTTCGATGAAAATCATGGGCGGATTATTACTGGTTTTACATTGTCCTTTGTGCGGCCATCCTCTGTTGTCATATTATTTTGGGCGATGAAACTCGCCGCCCACTGATTAGCCTTGAAAGCCTTGTATAAATGATTCGCTTGCAGCTCTCAATGCAGCGTTCTGGTTAAATCAGCGGAATAAAGACAGGTAAAACGGCAGCTACAAGCTAGCCAGAATGCCTTGATGATAACTTCCATATCATACTCCACTGGAGTCTCAGGTGCGAGGGATAACGGGATGAGGGTCAGTAAAATATAAGCAAAATCATTGAGCATTTCCATCATTAGCAACTGTTACTATTATTAATCGGTATTCCGTAGCAGAGCTTCGATTTTATTGCACGCTTTAATGACACGTCAAACGATGAAGGCAAAATATATATATTTGTGGGTAACATCACCATATCACAATTCACCACCAACTTCAGCGCTGCAGCTTCAACTTCTACAGGAAATGAGAAAAAAATGCAATTCGAGAAGAATATGCTTAAAATGCAAATGCTCGAGAAAAATGTAATTCATTTGCGCGAACAACGAATCATTTTAAAATTTATATATTCCCAAGTATAAGTCTGATGCTGATGTATTCGAAGTCAAAAATCCATGGAAAATTTTTCCGTCACTACCGCTCTCATTTGTCCTCAAACACGGCCGAAAATAATTATAAATTGCGCTAAAGCCGCACATTTTTCCTTTTTCATGCTTTTCCTTGACAACCTATTATATAAAAAAAGCTTTGTCTTGATTTTTTTACTTTCGAATGTTCCATGTTGCTTTGCTGCACTCAACACTTATTAATTTTGCATCAGCGTTCCCCCCACGCGGTATCACGGCGACCGGCAGACAGTGTAGTCGAAGCGGCATCTAACGTTAACTTATTCGGTCATATTTTGGAAGGGACTTTCAGTAAATTGCAGTTCAGCCAACATGCCGAGTGATTATCAACAAATGAGAAAAGTTCCATCCATGGAGTCATTGCCGAGACTTGAGCGAGTGTTGAGCTTCTGCCAGTGACGAATGACTTGCTGCAGAATGTGTTACTTCTGTTATTAAACTGTTCAATTGCGCTTTTTAGGACATTAAACTCTGTATTAATGCTTTTATTGAAGTTATAAAACTCTGTGTAATAGCGCTTAATTACTTTATTAATCCACAGTCAATTGTAGTTATTGATGGTGATAGAATCAGTACAATTGTGGCTGTTAATGGTGATGAAGTCGGTGCAGGGTTTTTTTCAATGCTATTATCTGTGTTCAATTGTTTTCAGTGGTGCTAAAAACTCTGGTTCATTCTGGCTATGTTTGTTTTTCAACTTCGTTCCACTGTTCTTTGTTCCATTACAAACTATAATCAAACATCAATGTTCTAAAACCGTGAAATTTTGTCATGTATTAAAGATTTATTTATATTAGGTATTTCCTTCCATCGAGCCTGAATGATAAGACCACGCAGTGGCCGTTCTTATTAGTTGTGTAAAATACACAACTAATAAGGATGCAACACAAAAAAACTTGTAAGTATACAACACAAGTATACAGCTTGTGGAGATCTGCAAGGCTTAAACTAATCACAATTGAACAAGCAACAAAGTCGGTGCTCTGGTGAGTGGGTCTCGCTTTGATAATAATTATTCACAAGGACTATGAACCTCTGAATTATTATAATACCAATGTGAATGATCCTGAATTTGCTGAATATTAGGAAAGATATATGATCGTTCAAGGTCAATTAAAATAAGTTATAAGAGGCAAGACCTTACCGATGTCCTTCTGAAGCGAAGTTCAGGGCACGACAAGACTAGATCTTTACACGTGATGTCGTAAGTCAAAGAAAGTTCGGATATTAGAAATGTTTTTTGGCATCAACGACTCCTTGCCTTTACTACTGAAGGTTGGAATTAGTGAAATGACTTATCATAAAGCTGTAGTTCGTCTTGATCTAAGCAGTTAACTGAATCAATATTACATTAAATTGATTCATTGAATATACTTAGACCATTCGACCAATATAATAGTGAAAATTAGTCTAAGCAAATACTTCTAAGTGAATAAGATCATAAAAATTTTCAGAAGTGCTTGAGATTCATTCAATTAAAATTTTTTCATGCAGGTAATTTAGTTAATTCATTAATCTAATTTATGTTAATTTTCGTAATTATATGAGACCTACGAGATCATCCTAAGACTATTAGTATAATAAACATATTTCGGTCATCAAAGGAATAAACGAATTTTGCATCCGTTTAAAATTTATCAATTCAAACAATTATTTTTTCTTCATTTCTATACTCATTAATTGGAAGACGCATTTGTTGAATAGTTTTGAGATAATTGTGATTTGGGGTATTGCAATCTATGGCAATATATTATGCAATATACATAAAAATATTCAATAACAATCATAGAGAAAATCATATTACCTGAATTTGAATTGTGTAAAAAAGTTACTTAGAACTTAGCAAGTTTGCAAGAATAAGATTCTTTAAGCACCACCAGACTGCAGTGTTATGCGACTATGTATATTATTTATTTATTTAAGATTATTTATACGAGCGACACAAACACTAAAGTAGACAACCTGCGTAGGAGGGAGGGATTCGTTTAAAGATGCCTGCCGAGAACACAAAGGGAAATCTTTGCAACAGTTCTGAAATTTTGCTGAGAAATGTATAATACTCCTCCACAAGTTTAATGAAATAAAAATCATTATTCTAATATAATCTGAACAGCTCTCCTCCTCTAACTTGGAATCGTAAGTCAGCTTCTCTCCGAGTTCAAAATTAGCAAATTCATCAAGTTGCTCAATCTTGGGCTTTACCGCAATTTTAAATATATTCTTGCCTTCAAAGAACTTCAAGTAAAAGTTCGTCAGCACATAAGGAGGTACTGAGTCTCTAATTAAAAGTTCTAGATTTATTTTACCATGTGCGTCTGACAGATTCTGGAATATTCGAGTTGTGGAGTCATAAGTTGCATTGCGTGTACATGAAACATTTTGCCTTGCGCTTACTAATTTATACTGCGTTCCAAGATTAAAACGTTCATATTTAGTGTGAAAGCGCAACGTCATACGCAATCTACGTACTTGGCATAAATTAATTTTAGGCAGCAACAATAAACCAGCTTTCTGTAAGTGATGAAATGAATTAAAAAAGCTGTAAGAGGCATATGATGAGCGTATATGTTTGATCGAGGTAATTGCATGCCTATTCTTAAAGATTATATAATTGCATTCGATTTTTTTATGTAGAGTAAGGGATCATGTCACGCTAGCATTGCATAAAGTAGCACAACACAAAGCCATCCAGCTGAGCCACGCCAAAATTGAGGTGCAATAAGCTGTTCATGTGGACACTTGCATCGTTCGCTTGCATTCAAATAGGATCGTAAGAAAAGCACGCAAGGTTGAGCCTTGGCGGCTTATGACAAGCCTGCCCTCTCGCTCCCCTCATGAATAGGAATGCTCGGCAACCGCCCCCGAAATCTGCCTGCGGAAGAGCGTAATTTAGGCATCGCGAGCAGTAAACTTGCTTGATGACTCATAGTCACTGGCGATCTATCCCCCTGCCTCACTGGAGGCTCGCCAAAACACACTGCCGTTACTATCTCATCATGACGGTCAGTGGTGACTGATGTTGACCGCGACGGTCAGTGGTGACTGATGTTGACCACGACGGTCAGTAGTGACTGATGTCGACCACAACAGCCAGTGTTGAATATATGTTGACCGCGACGGTCAGTGGTGACTGATGTCGACCGTGGCGGTCAGTAGTGACTGATGTCGACCACAACGGCCAGTGTTGAATATATGTTGACCGCGACGGTCAGTGGTGACTGATGTCGACCGTGGCGGTCAGTGGTGACTGATGTTGACCGCGACGGTCAGTGGTGACTGATGGCGACCGCAGCGGTCAGTGGTGACTGATGTTGACCGCGACGGTCAATGGTGACTGATGTTGAACGCGACGGTCAGCGGTGACTGATGTCGACCACGACGGTCAGCGGTGACTGATGTCGACCACGACAGCCAGTGGTGACTGATGTCGACCACAACGGCCAGTGTTGAATATATGTTGACCGCGACGGTCAGTGGTGACTGATGTCGACCACGACTGCCAGTGGTGACTGATGTCGACCACGACAACCAGTGGTGACTGATGTCGACCACGACAACCAGCGGTGACTGATGTCGACCGCGACGGTCAGCGGTGACTGATGTCGACCGCGACGGCCAGTGTTGAGTAATGATCTCAAAGGACTATAAATAATGATGTCAATGTTAACGGCCATTAGTGGTCGATATCGACCTAGATTGCCAGTGGTGATTACGAAAACTTTGAAAATTTTGACCAGCAATGAAAGTAGATAAGAGACGCAGAAATTATTTTTGATAGAATTGAAATTGAAGAAATTGATAGAAATAGATCAGAACTTTCCAATTGCCTATTTATACCTCGAAATTCAAGTTTCTAAATTAGTTTTTGCAGATTTTTCTCAATTTCTGGAAATGCTCTACATTCTACAAGATGTTAAATTGGAAGCAACTATTTTCATTTTCAGGATCCCGAACCTCAGTTAGACTTTTACTTGCAAAATGCTCTTTTTAGCGCATTTTCTCATTTATGGAAAAAATGTACTATTGTGCTCGCCATGTCCGTCTGTCTGTCCGTCTGTCCGTCCGTCTGTCCGTCCGTCCGTGACCTCAAGTTTTCGTCGACGAGAAAATGCGCTACCTGTCACTCGCTGCAGTGAGTACCGAGTTATATTTTTTCAAAAATTCCGAGCTTCATGTTAAGTGGAATCGCTAACTGAGAGCAATTATTTCATTGGAATCAAAACCAAACGCAAGGCAAAAAATAAATAGACAAATTAAAAAGATCAATTTCGAAAATTTGCAATGAAGAGTCATAGACGGAATTTTTACGTCATGTGCATTGCCAATTGCCATTACAAATTTCATTTTTCCATTATCAAATGGGAATGATTACAAAATTCAATTTACCCTCAAATGATTACTCATTTCTATCTTAATATTCCAACTTGATAAAATCCTGACCCAAATCAATTTTTTTGAAAATACGTGTCTATCATGTGGGAAAACCTGGCATTAACTTTGATTTAATCCAAAAATTTAAAGAAAAATATTTTTACAGGAATATCATTCAACTTTTGTATCAATATGAGGAGACATGTGTACATGTGCGGTCAACCAGATACTTAACATTTTTTATTTTTTTTATGCCAAGTGTAGAGTTCCTCAGACTTTTTTAGGATTCTCCAGGAATACAACTTGCCCGAAGTCCTTATCTCATGCGCTAATGACGTCCGGTATGTCAACCTCGACGCTTTGGCCCAGAATCGCAAAAGAAACTGAAATTTTTTCCGAGCATCTCTCGAATATAGTAAAAATAGTTTTCAGTAACTTCCTTGCATATCGATATCCAATTAAAAAAAACTCGCATATACGTTTTCCTTCCATGCATTGATGGAATGTTGTGAGGACGAAAGTTTTTTTCTTAGCATTTTAAGACGAGTTTTTGCAGCCATTCCGATTTATTTTGAAAATCAATACATGCCGATTTGCAGAATTTATTTCATTCACAATATCCATTCGTTTGGAAAACAGTAATTAACAGTTTAGTATTTAATTAATTTCCATTGAAATTTTGATATGAATTTATTTCCTAAACTCGAGAGTAGTGGGAGAACATCGTTTCTTATCATGGATGTTGTATATGTAATTATCCGATATAAATGAAGTCGAAGATAGCTTTTGTCATTCAATGTCTGCCTCCCCGTAACTTGTTTACATTTATGGGTTCAAGTTACTTATTAAACTTCTCATAAATGAGGCGTTCAACCTTAGATTTTCTTATTGATTGAAGACGAAACATGGATTGTCCAGGGAGTTTTTTTATTCCTTACAATGCTATTTGTTACTTCAAAGTTACCGTAACCTCTGAGGTCGCGAAATTGAACCATTTTTTCAACAACAACTATTAACATTGAATCCATAATTATTATCTATTCTATGCCTATGTTGGAGCGGTACGAATTATTATTCATGCCGCTCCAACATAGACCACCCGAACCTAATACCATGACTGCCACCAGCCACGCCGTTCCGACGTTCAGCAAATGCTAGACCTGTAGGAAGTCAAAGTAAATTGCCGAGACCTACGTTAATCTTTCATTAAGTACGTGTTACGGGCACTGTCTTCCTAAAACAGTATTTCATGATCATTGATAATTTTACTTCAATTAACTTGAACCTCCTGACAAAGAACTGCTCAACGCGTCTTCTGACATTATAGCTGAACACTAGAAATTTAAAAGCGAAGAAAACACCACAAAAATCTAGCATATCTCTATTGAAAACGTTTATATGCTAAATTTTTGTGGCGTTTTCTTCGCTTTTAAATTTCTAGTGAATCTGCGATTAAAGCAATCTAGCGACTATTATAGCTGAACAATTATAATTATAATTGTTCAATTAAAATTACAATTATAAGCTGAACAATTATATGACGCAGTTTGCAGTATATCTCTTGAAACTCCTTCAGATTTTAAAATTCGTTCACAAAACTTATAATACACGTGGTAAAGCCAATGTCATCATGAACATGATGATGATACCTAAATTTCATGGTGTATTTATTTTTTAGCACAAATCTGAACAAAAAGAGAACAATAATAATTAGTAATAAAATCCGTGCCTATTTAGTCGTTTGCACAATTACTCGGTTGGATATAATAAAAGTCTGTCGAAAAAATTTTGTCACACCTACAATGATGACATACCTAGCTCTGAGTAATTTCTTTTCATGTTAGTAAAGTACAACACAGATTTTCCAATCTTTCCTAAGTAGTTCTTTCCCGTTCTAACAGTTGACGCGAAATACTTTTATGTCACAATTTGAAACGTTTGCTCGTCGTCGTTGAATGTCTAACTTGACAGTCCATAGGGAAAAGGACACTCGAGTTCTGTCCTATAAACTCGCAGTGCAGTGCTCGAGTCACAAGATTTGCTCAAGGACTTGTCCCGCTTTAAAGCATCAAACTGGTAGCTGCTTTTGCTTCTCTGAAGGACCCCAATGTGCATTTTCTAAAGATTCCTAGGTATAAATTTTCCCCTTGTGTAATTTGATCGTGTAAACTCCCCTAGGATCTTCGCAAGTGTCATTGAGACCGAACGTAAACGAATGTTCTCGCTTGCGTATTGAAAGCAGGCATGCGCAGCACTGTCATTCGCGCTCTAGCTTAGGATCTTTATTGCTTCGTACTTCCTGTTATTCTATAAACGTATTTAATTCCGTACGACCTTAGGCAATTTCACAGCAGCCGCCGGCAGCACAAAGCCCAATAAATTGTGCCGGCCATTGCACATTGTGTTTATGCCCCGGAGTGCCCGGACGACGCACTCCGCGTATTCGGCTTTGACACTCTAGTGTCTCTAGCATAAGTGTCGCTTAACGCTATACTCTTGTGCTGACTTTAATTCATTGCCCGAAATTTTTGTCGTTATTTCAGATTAGGCTCGTAACTCGTAACACATAGTGGCTCATTACAGTGAATTTCTCTTCAATTCAATTCACCGGTTATTTGTGTCTAATCATGGAAATTTTGAACATACTTTCTCCTATGCTTTAATTTGATGGTCAAACATTAATTACCTACTTTTTCATGTAAAAAATGTAATTAATGTTTGTTTCATGTAAAAAATATGAATGTAAAGAGTGTCATCTGGTCTTCATTTCATAAAAACGGGATATTTATTTTCACTTGAACATTTTTGCTGAAACATAGTCGCTGTAGATGTGTGTACTGCAAATAGATGTCTGCCAGTTTCTCCATTTACAAAGTATTTTTAAACAATGCATAAACTTAAACCTAATGTTTTACGAACTCGAGGCTGAATTCTCTGTGATCAGCATACCGTGCTTCTTGGTCATCTTTGCATCAAAATATTTCGAAGTGTCAAACGATCTGAGTGTGTTATTGCAAAAACCAACTCGCTCATCGTATGCTGTGATGGCGTCGAACTCAAAGTTTATTTTCATGCATAAAAATGAATAAATTGACATCTTATGCACACTATGAATATGTACTTAATCAATGCCTAGTGGATTGCTGCTAAATTTACCTGTTTTTAGCGCATTTTCTCGTTTACGGAAAAAATGCGCTATTGTGCTCGTCATGTCCGTACGTCTATCTGTCCGTCTGTCTGTCCGTCTGTCTGTCCGTCTGTCTGTCCGTCTGTACGTACGTGACCACGTTTTCGTCGACGAGATAATGCGCTCTCTGTCACTCACTCCAGTGAGTAGTGAGTTATATTTTTTAATCCATATCCGAGAATATGCGTCTCACTGCTCTCAACTTTCATATTTTTATGTTACTTGCTTAAATGCATATTTTTCGCTTATCCTACTTATATTTTACTTTTTTTATAAACACATCCGACGGACATTTTACTTACTTTACAATGACTAAATATGGTGCACATTAGAACCTCTGGTTCAACATATGCACGGTAGAAGCGACATCGCCCGGCCGGTCCAGGTTCTCAGAAGCCACCGCTGCTCCTCCATTCAATGTCCCTCGATCGCCCCCGGCCCAGCCTTTGTGCCCTCGAATGCCTCTCCAAATTCACAGCCATGATTAAAACTCCATTGAGCTTCAAGAGCATCCCTTAGAAAATTTGAAATAGGCGAACTTCAACGGGCCTTTCAATGGTGGACGTGTTTATGTCATCGTGAACTAAGGACGTGTTTATAACATCGTGCGTGGATGACATGTTAATATCATCGTGCACGAAGGACGCGTTTATAATATCGCGAGCTCGGATGACGTGTCTATATGATGGTGCATGCATGACATGTTAATATCATCGTGCATGAAGTATGCGTTTATAATATCGTGAGCTCGGATGGCGTGTCTATATAATCGTGCGAGGATGACGTGTTAATATCATCGTGCACGAAGGGCGCGTTTATAATATCGTGAGCTCGGATGCGTGTCTATATGATCGTCCATGGATGGCAAGTTGATATGGATATGATGGTCCATGGATAGCTTCATCTCTACATATACGAAGTAGTCTTCGCGAAAGCATTCATTGTTGTCAAGGCCCGTCGCTCAATCGTAATGCTTCTAATTGACTTGTTTACTTATTTGAAAAATTATAGCCAGACTTTATCATGCTAAAAATGTATGTCATCTGCAACAACTGCGCTGCAATTACACAGTACGAGTCTTAAGATGATAACTATATAGTTGTCCATTGCTCATCACAAGAGAGTCTTGAATATTCTTTTCAAATAAGCTCTACTTCAAATCCCTCTAATATTGCCTATGTGTTTTTGTCACGTAAAATGGTCCTAATAGAAAAATTTATTTAGATTTTCCAATTTACTTCAGTCATTAAATAGAGATTTTTTTGAAGTTTGCACGGCTTATAATTGTCTATCCCAGAACGGAACATTTAAACTGTTTAAGTCGACTTCAGAGTAACTATCACCTCACTCCTACGCCAAATTGAGACCTAAATCAATTCTTTATTTGAACTGATATTTTTATTCGTCAGTTACACTGGCGTAATCGAAGCATATCTACTGCTTAAATCTCGCTAATACAAGTGTTTTAAATTCTAATGTTAGAGCTAATAACATAAGATATGATATTTAATCATAAGCGAAATTTTTCTTGATCTGTTTTGTAGGAAAGGATTTCACGAGAGAGCTAAAGTCCCGCTACCAAAACTGAAGAAAACCTTGAGTAATTTAGTTGGCCGGCATCCGAATGCAAGCAGGACGAGACCAGCAACAATAACTGCGCCATGTCTCTATGGCTGGAGAACAAAAGAGCTTCGCCGATGTAGAATCTTTACTGCGATCACAGACGCAAGTCTCAGAATTCTCGGCTATCTTGTGCAGTGAAACTGAGAAGCTGCATGCTTTTATAAAGCCACTGCGACCGTGGCCGCTTCTGCTGCTGCCTTCCCAACGGCCCGAAGCGACGCTTGTTCTCTGCCTTATCTCAATGCGTTATCAGTTGCTAAATAAAGCCTGGAAAATTCATAACTCCTTCTAGCTTTAGGGGAAACAAGTGAGTTTTCGAATTCAATTTGCCTCTAAATGTTTTGATAACTATATCGATGTTTCGCTTTTTAATTCACGGTCACGGATTCAATTAGGTATTGCTAAATTAACGCGCAAGTTGATCTTCTTTCACTTTTTATGTTTCAATTTACAAAATAACGCCTCATTAGAAAACATAGAATTTAATCCAGATTCATTTCAACAACAATAGCAGTAAATTGCTTCTTGATCATGCGGAGTCTCCTTAATTGGGTATCAGAGCGATTCGCTTCGCTGCGCAATTAGTTCCAAAATTATTCCTCATCTCAACTCCGTGGAGAAATTCACCGATTCAAAACTTTCTAATTCAGTATTAAGACCTGCAATAAATTACTTATTCATTGCACTTCCTTATAAATAATCAATAGTTGTATGCAAGAAAAGAATTTCTCCGCAAGAAATGGTCGCAATTTCGTGGTCTTTTTCTTCTCGAAGAGATTCATTCGTATCGCTTTAAAACTCGCGAGCCGAAACTTTCGTCCGTCTCTTCTCAAGAGGAAACGACCAACTTTGTCTCAATATAAAAGTTGCGCTGATAAAAACCTTCTTCTTTTAGTACTGCAACATCGAGTTTTATATTAACGCCTGTAACATGCAGACGACCTTCTTGTAACGCTGACGTCTTTGACCAAACGCATTACGTGGACTCTAAGAAAGTCAGTCGTAACTATAAAGAATATTTTGTACTAAAATACCCTGCAATCGTGCGGCTTTATGGTAAATTTAACAAGATCATCACATTTTCCCTGCCTATTTTCCCACCATAAAATGTCTTACCTTCTCTCAGGATAAGAGCAGGTATACTTCAATTTCTACGTTGAGCTAATACGTGCCTCTTGATTAAAATCTAGAATTCCTAATGGAATATTTTAAGAAACCACAATGCATGGCCACCGCTCGGCTGCCATGCATAGATTGTAAAAATTCGTTCTCTCGTAAATAACATATCTAATAACTTTTTTCCGTTATGAACCAAAGCCACTAAGTTAATATTATTTATTTATATTATTATTCTTTATAATATAAATAAATAATATTATTTATATATTATTTATTCTTTTATTTATATTTATAACAATTAAATTAACGGGCCTTTCTTCGATTAGCGAATAATTATCATTTTTAAGTGAAATTATGTGCTAGATCTTGAAAATATTATAAATGTAACATTCTTGATTGTAAGGGAAATTCATCCATTGTCAGTTTTTTGGTTTTGTCAAAATTATTTCTATTTAGAAGGTATAATGTTACTGGTAAAGTTGGCTACCGTGTCGCGTGTGCTGACGTGGCATCACCGGGTTAAAGTCACCGTTAGAATACCCATTATTTATTTCGTTGAGGCTTGGTCGGAATTATCATCAATGTAAAGTTTCGATCGTCCTGATCGAAACTATACATTGATGATAATTCAACGCTGTAGTTATAAGAATTAGTGTTAGAAGTTGTAATAGTCTCTTTCTATGTAAGATTCTTTCACTGTTATATTTCTGACAACATTGCACGATGACACCATAAGCAAGCTTTCGAGGTAAAGATATACGATTAATATTAATTCACGAAGTTTACTTTTGACATGAAACTTCTTAGTTATTTTAATCCTTTTTGTATGTCGGCTCATTTTCTAGCTTCTGAAATTGAATCTTATGAGTGTCAAATTGCTCAAAGAAGTAGTTGTGAATTTTCCATATTAAAATTGAAAGAGTGGTCCCTAATTATTGTTGGTTTCATTTTTGCCGTTCATTCCCGAATTTTGTACGGCTGAGAGTTCTGACAACTTTGAATTCGTGAAATTAGTCAATTCATAGTCTCTTATTTATCAAATTTGAATAGTTCAAACAAATAATTAACGACAGAAAATAAATCATTCGATCACTCTGGAACAAATGGTTATTGTTGTAATGTTCCAATTTATCAGTCGAACACGTTATTGAATTCTTGAAAGAGGAAGCACAATTTTGGCGTTTCTGAATCATAAATATAATAGTTATACTTGTATGTGATAATATTCTACCTAATAAAAGCTTCTCTTACTTACTTGGTTTGTTGAATGTTAACAATGGATTTGAGTAGGTTATCGTTTTTGTTCAGTGATTTCCATCCTGAGGAGATGTGCGGCGAGTTCATCTTTTAAAGTGAACGATGTGTATTAAAAAATCTTACATTTGAATGTGTTACATGACATCCTATACCAACCGTGTTCACTCAGCAGGACCTCTAGCGACATTTTCGTCTTTTTGTTTGCACACGAAACTTGGAGCGGCGCTCAACTCAAGCACCGGAACAGCATCAGACCTGAAGAGCCTCAGCGCTCCTCCAATTCAACCACAGCAACCCTGCACCGCCGACTACATCGATCATTCGCGGGGCAAAATAGTCACTTTTTCGGACGAAACACCGCGATGGAGTGAGAAGAGCAACAGCTTTTCTATACACCTGTTTGATGGTCTCCCTTTTATTCGTAGGAGCAAGTTTTGCACTTAATTTTGAGGGAATTGCCTCGCAACGACTGCTGCCCAAGTTTGCAGGGCATTGCCATGTTGTCCTGCTAAATAGAAACTCATTCACTGGTGCATGCAATCGTCTGTACGACTGTGGTCGGACACAGAATGACTGCAGCTCGAGCTGTGACGCGAATCACACGTCAGTGTTCTGCGTGAATGTCCGTTGCGGAAACCATTTATTTTAATCAAATATTGCAGAAGCTTTTCAATATTTTATGATATTTTTATTTATTATATGTTGAAAAAAATGAAGATTTTTTCGACACGGACGACAAGATAATATAAGATGACGAACGTAAAATCGGACATCTTCCATGAAATTGGGTGTTTTGGAGCTTCAGATCACGCCTCAATCGATATTTGGAGCGTCAGATTACGCCTGAATCGCTAATGCGCAAATTTTTCAATCGGTTAGCAAGATCAATATTGAATTGCAATAATTAAAACAAGCACATCACAAGTCTACGCACCTAATGTTCTTTCCAATCAGCAATTATATGATCTCTGTTACAATAAATACTACACCCTACAACACCAATATTATTTTTCAATTAAAGATCAACGGTTCTCAGCATGAAATAGCATTTGTATCGCAGACCTCTTCATTGTTGAATAATTGGATTCGAAAGAGCTTGAAAAATCCGCTATCTAACGCCAATGTAGTTACGAACTTAGAAGATTTCTCCATGTGTTGCTGTAGGCGCAATTCGCTGATATCGCATTCAATGAATTGAGATTGATTACTTGTTGCACATTTACATTAAAATATTTCGCCGCATTGCCAATGCTAATATTTTCTTATCTCATGCCTAAACACGCTATTTAAATTTAAATAAATTGGCTAATTCAGATTCTTCGTGTAATGAATTTCATTTGTTTGAATATTACTTATCGTAAAATTGAACAAAGTTGATAGATGATTATAATTCATCGATTCTCTTATTCGTGATAAATTGAATATTCTTTGCATGTGCCTCGACGTTAATTTTTTGGTCAATCTCACTAATATATTATTCATGAATTTCATAACAAAGTAAGTCGCTTCTCCTAATGTGTTCGTTTTCCTCTGTGTTTTCATAGCTAAATAAAAAATGCTTTGCTTTGACTTTGACATTACAGGAAAATATTCCCTATTCGTATTCATGACAAAATCTCGCTATGGATCAATAAAAATCTCTCAAAGTTTTGCGCCCTGGCGCGTTATTTCCTTCATTTAAAGAACTCGCTTTGTTATCCTCCCTTGAAATGCGACATTTACCACAATACAGTCCACCCTGAAGATGTATTTTACAAGCCTTGAAAACATTAGTCTTATCGTGAAGAACTTTTCGCCGTCGACTCGGTTTCTTTCAGCATCATGGCGCTCGTGACGTGACATCAGGAGTGGCCTAATTTTGTACGATTTTCAGCAGATTAATGTGACGTAGATGTTTCAGTAAAACTTTTAGCACAGAGGTAAGAATCAGTTCTTCCTATGTTATTCTTGATAAGTATAAAAACTTTAATTATGCTAATATACTGTATACTAAGCATTCGATTTCATTTTTTGGATTGTTCCACCTGTCCTACCACAGCTAGCGCTGCCTAACTGCAAGTCTAGGCTGTGAAGTTAGTTGTAATCAGGATTCCCTTCACTTCCTTATATATTTTGACCAACGATGTATCGTGTAAATGACTATTTTTATAAGTGTCGCTTGCTTGTTGGTTTAGACTATTTTGTGATTTTCTATTTCGATGTTGCTGCGTGTCAAACTAAATCTCGTGTTGACATTTCGTTTTGAAACAAGAAGCTTAGAGGCACTCACGAGCTAACCCAATGTACTATCACGCAAGCAATTATACTGTATGTACGGTGCTACAACACAATTTTAACGTTTTAATTCGCTACTCGTTCGTATTTGTTCATCAGCATCTGATTTAATTGAGTCATGACCATTCATTCACAACTAGCGATTTGTACGCACGTTTCAAAAGAATTTTTCATTCAATATGTCAATGTATGGCTAAATCTAAATTTTGATATAATTTCAACGAATTTGATTTACGCCTAATCATTTTGATTGGCTTCTTAGAAATTTTATGTGAGCTAACGATTCTATAATTTGATGCACCTCACGACAATTTAATTGTAGAATCGCATACACTATACAATTTCATGAGATTAAATTTCATTGTACATTCTAACAATTATATGCGTCACGTAGCTGTGATTTGTCAGCCATGTATCTCGAAGACTTTCCAAACCTACAGTCAATGTCTAGCCAGGCCGAGGCTTATGTTCGATGTCTCACCGACTGCAGCTTCTCTTCCTCACTCAGCATCGATTGCCGGTCCCCTGGGACCCGTGGCAAACTTGGACAAAGTGAAAATACTTTATGAGATAAATTTAATCAGACTATAATGGATCAATGGAGACGTACATTAAAAAATTGACAAAAATACTTTAAAGAATCAACGAAAAAATTTTATTAAAAAGATGAACATACTTTCAGAGTATCAACAAACTGACTTGACGGGATCAATAAACTGACTTTGTGGAATCATTTACCCTCTGGGGGGACTTCTGACGCGTGTCTGTGCGCGTCAGAAATCCTGTGGGATTTCGCGCTCCTAGGGGGACTGTTCCTGAGCGCCCCACCGCTGAGCTCGCGGTGTCTGACTGCAGGTCTCAGTTGTGGGGGCAAGTTATTATGTAGGTAGGATTCCTTACTTTCCTTTCTCTATCTCTCTCGTGCGGGTGGCCGACGACCCGTGTTAGCGACCTCTTGTTCAAGTGGCTTCGTTGCTGTTACTTTTCACATGTCCCTCCTTGTCACTTCGTCTCTTTGAGATGCTAACGCTGCTTCTTTCGAGCCAGCGTCAGCGGGCTGGACAATTGATACCTTCCGCCCTTTGTGGGTGATTATTAACTTGAGATTTTGAATAATTGAGACCTTCCGCCTCTTTGGCGATGTTTTTTATATTTTGACCTTCGGTGCGAAATAGCTTGATAGCTGAAGCGCTAGAAAACCATATTGTACTACTACTTGTGAAATCATTTCTCGAGTTAGGGAAAGCCTTGTCGGGATTTGCGACAGTTATCAGTTAATTGAGAAGCCCTGAAATTACAAAACCTGTGGGATAAGTGCCAGTCATTACCCACACAGTAAAACATGAATGGAAATTAAAGAGACTGGAACTGAGATTTTACTGCAAGGCAAATTAACAACAAGGTGGGCTTTGAGTATAAGTATTAAGATGGAAAAATAGTGTAAAGAATAATACCCTTGGCAACGTGCGTATCTGTAGAAAAGTAAATCTAATAAATGATCGTCATTGAAGATGAATGAAGAGAAATAATAATACAACATAACAATTATTCAGACAATAAAAAAAAGGAACCTATTAGAGCTTAAACTAACCTGCAGCGGGGATCAGCCGAATAATAATGACTAACGAGAAAATTCTGTGCGCGACGTTAACTTCCTACCGGTGTTGCCAAGGTAAAGGTAAATTATAATTTTATTACAAAATGAAGTCGCAAAATGTCTTTACACTACAGTAGTACCCCGCCAGATGTCGGAGACATAATGATCAATAATATATAAAATCGGCTTTAGGGCGGAAATTGACTCGACGACCCGAGCGGGTTGTTCGCTGTGGTGGGTCAGCTGCAGTGGTTCCTGGAGCGGGCTGCTCCGGGTTTTCTGGCTCTGAAGCTGCATCGGTCACTGGCGGGTGGTAGGCTGATTTTTGCTCCGTTAGCTTCGGCAGGTCAATTGAAGGGTTTTGTTTTAGCTTTTAATCTTTAGGTGCTTGACAATACGCTGGTTTGAGTCGGTCTATGGATACCGTTTGTTCAAGTGAGCCGGTTTTAATCACATAATACTTGGGAGTTCTCTTCACTACAAGGTGAGGTCCGGTATATGGTGCTTCGAGGGGCTTCCTTGCTCGATCAATGCGCAGCCACACGTGTGTGCAGGTTTGCAGATCTTTGGGGATGTATGATTTTGTAGAGATGTGACTACGACCTTCAGATAACTCTAAAAATCGATTGATCTCATCAATTCTTGGAGTTTGGTTGTCGTTTCTTTGGAGCAGTCCTCGTTGGTTTCTGTTATTAGTGGACGTGGTAGCAGGAGGTTAGCTCCTGTAACTGCGGTAAAAGGAGAGAATCCAAACTCGTTTGGCAAGCTGCGTATTCCCAGCAGGACGATTGGTAGTGCTTGAAGCCAAGCTTCTTTACGGGCCATTATTGCTGTTTTGATGGTTCGGTGCGCCCGCTCAATCATCCCATTAGCTTGAGGGTGATAAGCGGTTGTTCTGAGACGATGGAAACCTACAAGTTTTGCCAGTTCAGCGAAGAGTTCTGCTTCGAACTGGGCACCCCTGTCTGTGACTACACGGAGAGGTACTCCAAAACGGGAAATCCAAGTTTCGATGAAGGCTGAAGCAATGGTTGTGGCGGTGATGTCGGGTAGAGGAGTGGCCTCAATCCATCTGGTGGATCGGTCGATACAGGTGAGTAAATATCGTTGTGGTTTGAAATACGGATCTCCGGCAACTTTGACCATCGGCAGTGGACCTACAATATCTAGGTGCACTGTCTCAAATATGTCCGATGATAAATTAAAATCCAGAATTTGACCTTTGGTGTGGCGATGGATCTTTGATTGCTGGCACGCAAGGCAGTTGCGTGACCATTCTCTAATGTTTTTATCCATTTCAGGCCAAAAATATCGCTCCTTAACCAGCTTCACTGTTGCCTTAATGCTGGGATGGCTGATGTTATGTAGGCTTTCGAAGATAGAATGTCGTGCTGCTGAACGAACATAAGGACGCGGGCACTTAGTTGAATTGTCACAATAGAGTAGAAGGTCTTTATCCAACGGAAATGGTTTTAGGCGATCGATGAGTGGTTTATTTCTTCGTCTGTCGACTGTTGACGTGCCAGTGCAGGCAGATCAAAAGCGTCGAGCAGAACTGCGTTGGCTGGCCGTGAAAAGCAATCTGCGACAATGTTGTCAGATCCTTTTATATACTGTGCATCTTGGATATATTCGGTGAGTACAGACAGGCGTCTTTGCTGAACGTCCGATTTTGCTGGCGATGAACTTCTGAATGCGGAAACTAGTGGTTTGTGGTCTGTGATGAGTGTTACCAGCCTTCCTTCTATTAATGGACGAAAATGTAACGTTGCTAAGTATGCAGCTAGGAGTTCTCTGTCGTAAGTTGAAAGTCTTCTTTCTGATTCGGAAAGTTTTTTGGAAAAGAATCCAATTGGGACAGGGGTTCCGTCATCATCCACATAGTGGAGTGCGGCACCTGTGGCAAAATTGGATGCATCGGTTACTAGGTGGTAGTGAGTTCCATTAGTAGGTGGGTGAGCCAGTGGTGTGA